>NC_081572.1:1067430-1093659 GCF_022355385.1 Mustela nigripes | reverse complement strand
CCCCCCCCCCCCCCCCCCCCCCCCCCCCCCCGCCTGGGTGCCGCCCTGACTGGCCCCTCTCTCCAGGGCCTGCTGGTGGCTGTTCTGTACTGTTTCCTCAATAAGGAGGTAGGTGGGGAGGTCTGGTCCCAGCGTGCAGCCGGGGAGCAGCCAGGCACAGAGCAGCACCAAGGCTCCCTGGCCTCCCCCCTGCAGCTGGCGGGGGGGGGGGGGGGGTAGCCCTTCATGCCTCTCTGTGCTTATTGGTCACAGTCGCCATGATTCTGGGCGCTGGACCCCGAGACGGCCTTGGGCTGGTCCTTGGGGAGCACACGGTGAATGGGGCGCCCAGACAAGGAAGAGCCCAGTGTTCTGGCTGGAACCTGCCTTGCTCTGCACCTGGGGCCCCGCAGTCCTTCGAGGCTGGGAGGCTGGGACTATGGGACAGGCCCGACCTGCCGTGCCCCCACCCCAGGTGCAGTCGGAGCTGCTGCGGCGCTGGAACCGCTGGCGTGCCGGTCGCTCACTGCGGGAAGAACGCCACACCAGCAGGCTCGGACCCCTAGCCCTGCCCACTGGCGACCCCCCCAGCGAGAAGCCGCTGCTTTCCAGATCCGGAGGCAGCAGCAATGAGACTGGCCGGGACCCTTCTGCAGACCCCTGCCTGGTCAGCAGTCTCCCCGGGCTGGCCGAGAGCCCCTTCTAAAGCTCCAGGAGGCCCCAGGAGGCCCAGCTAGGGCTGGTCTCAGGGGCTGAGAGAGAGCACTGCTGGACCACGCAGAGCCAGATGCCCGGCGGCAGCAGGAGGGCTGGGAGCCATGGTGGCTTCGCTGCTCACCGTCCACAGTGGGGTGGTCTGAGGGCTGGGGGCTCCCTGCACACCTGCTCCGTGCAGTGGGGGACGCGCTGGGAGGAGCCCCGCCGGCAGGCCGAGCTCAAGGAAACGTGTATTCTCCGACAATAAAGTGTCCAAGCCGGGGCTGCCTGGCACACGCGGGACAACTGGGCTGAGGGAGAGGTACGCACTGGGCCAGGGCCTCCCCATCGGAAGGGAGCAGCCTCACTTGGGGCCGAGAGCTAGTGTGCTCCCTCCAGGAGTCCCCACTTTACAGATGAACTGGAGCTGGAACCCCCGAGAGGGTCCCAAACATGACTCATGGCTGACAGTGTGCCCCCCCCCGCACCCCCTCCCCCCCGCTGGAGCGGTTTCCGGCCGCCCTCCCTTGCTGGTTGAAGAGGGGCTCAGCACACCCTGCGCCAGAGTGGATGGCCCGTCCGCCGTTTGTTTTGGCTCCCAGTCCCCAAGAGAGTCACCATCTGCCCAAACAGGCATGTGAACGGTGGGGGACGCCTAGGGAAACCCCCCGCGCCGCACTCCCACCAGCCCCGTGTGGACACCTCTGGTTGTATCCTGGAGTCCGGCCAGGGCTGGACTCAGGCCCTGCAAGGGCATTGGCAGGCGATCCAGATAAAATGGGGGGAAACCAACCGCCGGGAACTGGAATGACGGAGTGATGGCAGCAGCCCTTCTCCTGAGACCTCTGTGGTCCTGACACACTCGCTCGGCAGAGGGGCCCGACCCCCTCCACACCGGCGCGTGGCCGGGCGGCTGTGTGCAGCAAGGACCCTGTCCACAGTATTTGGGTGGGCACCCTGCCGGGCAGGCCGGGACCCTGAGGGGAGCGAGCGTCCTACACCAGAAGAGCCAGGCAGTGCCCTGGGGTGCGGAGCCCAACTGTTTGGGGGCGCACGCTGAGGTCCAGGTCCCCGTCTTGAGGAACTAGTGCGGGAGTGGAGATGGCGTGGGGGCTGTGCTCATGGGTCGGAGCGCCCCGGGAGGAGGAAGGAGTCAGACCCGAGAGCACACACTGCTCGGTGGGCCGGGTGCCCCCGCTTCAAGGCGCCGGCGGAAGGTGACCGCGGAGCTCAGGGGTGTGGGGTGTCCACAGCCTCCCCGGGCCACGTGGGCTGGAGTTGCTCAGGCAGAGCCAGGCTAATTGGAGAAAATGAGCGGACAGAAGGCCTCTCAGGAAAAGTAAATAAAATCACTCCCCCGCCAGGCACTGGGGCCCTCCTGAGGGGCGCGTCACCCCATGGGGCCCACGGCCCCGCGGGCCGGGACGCGGCGGGGGCGGGCGGTGGTGCGCAGACGGGCAGGGTCGGCAGAGCAGCGGGGGAGCGCCAGCCACACGGCGGCCAGGCCGAGGCCCCTGACCCTGAGGCTTCAGACCACCTCTCTCGGGCCCTCCGGAGCCCCGGCCCACGGGGCGCGCCCACCAGCCCGTGCGCCGCGGAAGCCCGTGTGGGGCACAGGCGCGCACCGGAGCGCAGTTCTCCTTCACGCCCGCTGCGCTCAGGGGTGGGACCGCCCGGGGGTGGGGGCGAGCTGCTCGCCCAGCGGCCTCCTGCCGGCCCGCCCCAGCCGGACGCCCTCTGCCGTCTCCTTCACCTTGGCCCTGTCCCCAGGAGAACTGGAGCCGACCGGCAGGGCTGAGCGCGGAGGCCTGGCAGGGGCTGCACCGGCCCCGCCAATGAACACTGACTTCTGACCAGGCCACCCTGCAGGCGTGGGGGGGGGGGGGGCGCCTTCCCACAGCCCAGCACCCACACCTCTCGGTCCGCGAACATGAACACTCCGGGGCCTCCTCCGCCTCTTTCCCATCTCCAGGGCAGTCCTTGACCTCCGGCCCCTCCCGCAAATACACGGGTCCCGCCGCGCACGTGCGCGCACCTGCGCGTGTGTACGTGTGTGGACGCGCGTGCTACTGAAGAGTGAAGGACGAGGACGAGGACAACCCGGACGAGGACACACAGGGTCAACCCTAGGAGAGCGGAGAGGTCAGCCCAGGGCGGCCGCGGGGGAAGGGGGACCTCAAGCGGGGCAGTGAGCAGGAGACACACCCTCCGGGGGACCAGTGGCCGCGCCCCCTGGGGAAGCTTAGATGACCCGGTGGACAGTTGAAGACTTAGTGTCCGTGCACAGAAAACCAACCAAGCGAAAAAGGGCCGTAACTTCAAGGAAAACAAAATGTTGGGCTGAAAAAAACCGTCACAATTTACCACACGCTCTGCAAACGGACACGGTAACGCGAACACTCAGCACTGGCGTGACCGTGACCCGAGCGAGGAGAGAAAACCCGGTCTGCCGGGCCGCACGCTGGCCGGGCAGCGCGTAGGATGAAACCGGAAAACCAAGGAGGACCCGCGTGTGCGCGCTTAGAAGCAGAAATACAAGCGCAGAGCTGGACGCACGTCGGTGCGCCGGTCCGCTGTGCGGGGACCACCCCGGGACGCTCCGGCAGCCCCAGCGCCGCCCCCCGCCCCGCCCCCCCCTTCCTCCGTCAGCCCTTTTTTCCTGCCACCTCCTCCCTGCTTGACGGGGATCAGGCCGCCCTGGAGTCTAGAGGACTCCCGGGGCTTATCGCCACTCCCGTGGTCCTCCCAAACCCATGCTTTGGACTCCCCCTCCCCTGCACCCCGTCAAACTCCGCACATCCACACGGAGCTCCTGGGCGTGCCCCGCCCGCAGCTCCGCTTCCTCCGGCTCACCGGGGCAGCCCCGCCGGTCTCCGCGTCTACCCCGAATGCGAGCGCGCTCCCGGCCCAGCAGCCAGAGCCACCGTCCCTCGCCCCATGCAGCCCCGCACCTCACTCCAGCTTACGGAAACGTGGGGGGACGGAGGTGCCTGTCCACAGCAGGAGGTGACCAGCCAAAGGCAGACTGCAAGCAACTGCACCTTGAAGCACCCAAGGGGGAGGGGCGGCGAGCCTTCAGGGACAGGCCCGGCGGACGGAGGCGGCCGACACCCTCTGCCTTCCCACCCGGAGTCCGCAACCCACCTGGAATATACTCCGCCGTTAGGAGGAACACGGACGTGTATCCAGTACCTGGGAATTATTGTTCAGGCCATACACATAAACACGCTCAGTATTTACTAGATCAAAATTGTGGTAGAAGCAAAAGCCTAAAAATTTGAGTCCGGCCGTGCTCTGAAAGGAGGTGAAGGCAGGGTCATACCGTCGCCCCACGATGAACGAGGACTGATGTGCGCCTGTGCGGGGCACAGGGTGGTGGAGCAGAGGGAACGTCCCCGCTCCGCCAAGATGCTCACTGCCCTCACGGCACCGGAGGGCAGGGGTCTCCAACCACTCGCAGGCACCACACGGCCACAGTGAAGTCCCAGCAGCCTGGACAGGGAGGAGGCAGCACCGCTGAGGCTGGGCTTGGACCAGAGGGCCCAGAAGGACCTCCCCGCTAACCCGCCTCCCTCCGCCCCACCTACCCCTCCCCCCTGGTCCCCAACACCCCCTGACGACTGCTCAAAGTCCTCACCCGTTAGGCAAAATCTCCAAAGGGGACACATGGACCCAAGTTAGGGAACGGATGGTTCCACACCCACCCACTTTCCTGCCTCCAGGGCCTCCACCTCCAGTGCCCAGCTGAGCTCCGCTCACCCTCCTGGCACGTGGCCTCTGGGCCACACTCTACCTCTGAGGTGGGTCTTGGCACAAAGACCCCAGGCTGAGCGCCTCCACCCCACGCAAAACCGAAGTGGGCAGGGATACTGACTGAAATGCCCTTGAGGGGTCTCCTGTGGTCCCCACACCCCCAGTGGTCAGGTAGACAGGCCCACGGGTATCACCACTAGCACAGGAGGCCAGGGAGGGTGGCTGGGGGCCCTTGGACCCCTCGGCAAGACTCCCACAGGTCCCTAGGGAGCAAGCAAGGCCATGCGGTTAGAGACCAGGCGCAGGGCCGGCACCGGCCAGCTCCCACTGGCAGTAAGCCAAGGCGGCTGTTTATTACACGACCTGTCCTTCCTGTGCCCTGTCCCAGAGGAGCACCCTCGCAAGAAGACGCCTCCTGGAGTCCCCTGTAGGCCCCAGAGCACTCTTCCAGGAAAGCATGTTCCCAAAATAAACTCCAGTTCCGTGTATGGGACCAGGGCTTTCCAGGTTTGAAGGTCAAGTGACTTGGGTCTCTCTCAGGGCCCAGCGGCCACTCCTTCATCGGTACGGCGGAGGAACCACTCCCCCCAGGGTCCAGGGCTGCAGAGGGAGCCTCCTGCCTCCAGGGTCCCCACCCCTAAAGCAATGGTCCCCAAGGAGCACAGGAGAGCCACCTCAGCCTCTCTCCTCCCCCAGCGCCCACTGCCCCCTGTCAGAGGCCTGAGCCCCCTAGAGGAACCCAGGGAGCTGATGGGACGTCTGGGGTTCAGGGTGGGGCCTGACCGTGGGTCTCCAGCCCTCCGTGGGCCTGACAGACCAAGGGGCCGCTCCAGCACCACCGGCCTTTATTCACTGGTCCTTGGGCTCCGGGCACAGACACTCGGCTTTTGAAGGGCACAGGAAGAAAAGGGGGCCCTGGTGACCATCCCAGCACACGGTACAGGGCCAGGATCATCTTCACACCCCTTCCCGCAAGGACACCTGTGGCCTCAGGGCCGCAGACAGCAAGGGGCTAGGCCCGGTCGTCCAGGACCCTTTCTGAGGGGGTGCTCAGTGCCATCCTGAAGCTGATGCAGGAAAGGGGCCAGGCTGGACAACGGGCTGAAGGATCAGACGCTCCCCAAGGTGTCCAGCCCAGAAAAGCAGCAGGGCTTGGTGGGGGGCGCACAGGTACTATGGGAGAGAGCATCGCAGTCCTGCCTCCTGACCCCTCAGGGACAAGCCCAGTCCCACCAGCCTGGGAAAGAGCAGAGGCCCCCTTGCCCCCCTCATGACCTTGGAAGTGGCCAGGGGTAGGGACTCAGGGGGTAGGGGCAACAGGAGGTGATGGGAAGTGAAGAGAAGTCAGAGTCAAGGCCCTGGACTGGGGGCGGGCAGGGCAGGCAGCTCCAAAGACGCGGCTCCGGGGAGAGCAGGGGCTGACAGGGCCTCCCCCGTGACGGGGGCAGCTGGAGACCCCGAGAAGAAAGGAGGGGACTCGGGGAGGAAGGGCAGACCATGGCCAGCGATCGTGCCCCTCCCGATCCTGGGTTTACAGCCCCTCCCCCTCCCAGCATCAGGCGGCGCCCGGTCTCCCGGAGGCCAGGGGAGGGACACGGCGCGCTTCAGGACTTCTTGGCGTCCGGCGTGTTCCGGCGCTTCAGGTCGCTCAGGTCGATGGGCTTGAAGGCTGTCGGGGGACAGAGTGTTCAGTGGCAGCGTGGACACAGAGGCAAGGCCCAGGACCCGTCCCGCACCTGCCCCTGGCAGCCACGGCCCTCCCCAGCACCGCCCCGGGCCAGCTCCTCCGCTCACTCTTCAGACTGGGGTTAGGGACCTTCTCCACGTACTCCTCCACCAGGCCCCGCTCGCTGCCGGACATCTGGCTCCGCAGGTCTCGCTCCACGCCCTGCCAGGCTGTGAAAGGCAAGGGGGCGGCATCAGCACCCCAGTGTGGCTGGGGAGTCAGGCAGAGTCCAAGTGGTCAGGGCCCCTCCTCCTCCCCCACTCCCAGCCCCCCACCTCTCGGCTTCCGGCCCCCAGGACTGCTCCCGCCCGGGCCTGGCTGCTGGTGGGCTCGCAGACACACGTGACCCGGCGCTCTCCATCCTGGGCTCGGGCGCCCCGCCTAGCCCCCCTCCTGGCACACGTGGGCACACGCACCCAGCCACACGCCTCCACACGGCTGGGTCCTCCCAGAGCACCCCGTCTTCCCGTCTCCCACAGGGGCTCCCTCTCTTGGAAACCACCTGGCCCACACCACTGCCTCCTCCCTGGGGAGCCGCACCCCGCCCCACCCCACCCTCCCGACCAGACATGGCCCCTGAAGACCAGGCCAGGCAAGAGCCCAAACTCTGGGATGGCGCTGGGGGCTCTGAGGACTTCTCGGCGCCCCAGCCCTGGCTGGGGGAGCCCCGCGTACCTTCGTAAATGAAACGCACATTCTCCTCGTGGGCTGGGGTGAAGATCTCACTGCTGCTGGGGGGAGAGCGGGGGCTGCTGTTCCTCTTGCCGTTGTAGACAACTCTGGAGACGGGGGAACTGGGGGGGCCCGAGCACATAAGGAAGGGCTGGGGGCCAAGTGGGGCCCATCCCCTACCCCCCAGGGGAGGCCACCCTGCTGCCTAACACGCACCTGGTCATTGCGGGGGTGTCTGGTCCTGCACTCCACAGCCGGGTCCCCTCGGCCTCTGAAAAGGAAGCCCAGACCCTGGGAGTGGGACAGAGTCACCCTCTCCATGGGAACTTCAAGGGAGGGAGGGGTGTGGGGCCCACCTTCTCCATCAAGCTGACGCCGAACTGCTGTGGGCTCCCTGTCCACCCAGAAGCCCCGCAGGGGGAGGACCAGCCACAGTCTGGGCAGAGTCAACCAGCTGGAGGCTGAGAGCTGGCAACCTGGCCCTGAACTCACAGTGCCCTCCTTCGGGGCAGCCCCCAGCTGCTGGACCACCCCTATCCAGAGAGCCCCTTCCCCCACGGTCGGTGGCTTGGGATGGCTCCAGTGGCAGTGCCCAGATGCCCCCTTTCCAGAGTCACAGAACACCTCTCGTGAAGTCTAGGTCTGCAGGGGAGAGCCGCAGCGACCCCAGTGAACCCCAACTCTGCCCTCCCTGCCCACAGGGCCTGGAGTGCTGTCTTCACTGCGCCTGGTTCCCACCTGTGAAACAGGGACGGGCTTCGCGGGGAGGACCAGCTTGCGGGGCGCTGAGGCCAGGGCACGAGTGAGTCGGCGCCCGGGACGGGGCAGGAGGAAAGGTGTGAGCCTGGAAGAAGCTGCCGGGCCCGACTCGGGCACAAAGACCCTGGGCTGCTGCCTATTTCCAGCCTCTCTGTCGACTCCGGTTTTATGGCCCAGGGGGAAGCCTTGGTAATTTTTAAGATTTTATTTACTCATCAGAGAGAGTGAGAGCACACTCCGAAGGGAGCAGCAGAGGGAGAAGCGGTCCTCCTGCTGAGCAGGACTTGGTCCCAGGACCCTGGGACCATGACCCTAGCCAAAGGCAGATGTGTGACCCACTGAGCCCCACAGGCGAGGCGACCCGGGGGCTGGTATTTTTAGGCTCAGTCTCAAACCAGCTGCAGAACGGTACCCCCCTCTCTGGCTGATAGCAGAGCACAGAGTAAGGAAGTTGCCTCCACAGAGCCAGTCCCAGGCCTGGCCTGGCCCCAGAACAGACGACCCTAGGTACTGGGGGCAGACAGAGGGGGGCCCTGAGCACAAAAGCTCCTGCCCCCCTCCCTCCTAGAGCCCAGAGCAGAGAGATGCGGCCCTTCCCAGAGGACCAGAAAGCTGTGGGTCCTTGTTCTCTGGCTTACTCGGTCCCGTCACCGACGATCCAGCCTTTGAACACCTGCACAGGTAACCAGCAGCCCAGAAAGCAAGACAAGGACCTCGGAAGAGCACCAAACCAGCTTCCTGGGCGACCCACCCCAGCCCATCCCGCAGCAGCCCAGTCCCTCTCACAGGGACTTCTCCTCCCGTGGACTCAGGGGGCTTCCTGACCCTTCCCAGGCATCAGCCCCCCGAACACTGGAGCAGAGAGAAAGCCCTTTCTGGCCTAAGGTCACCCTGGGCCACTCAAGGGGCTGTCAGCCGTCGGACAAGGTGGGGGGCTCCCATTACCCGCAGGATGGAGGGGCCAGGAGGACCAGCCAGCCCCTGCCTGCCCGCAGCCAGTCCCTGGCCTCTTCCTGTCCAGGCTTCGTCAGCCCTCCCGCAGGTGGTGCTCCGCGATCAGGGAGGCCCCTGCTGCACGGCCCTGCCCTTCCCGCCTCAGCTGGCCCGCTGCAGGGCTCTCCCCACCAGGCAGCCTCCAGGGACCACCCAGCCTGTGCGGGCATGTGACCTCCTCTTAGGGCCCCCTACTCATCGGCCCTGGGCCAACTCGGGTGCTCACCCCCTCTTGGCTCCCATCACAATGTCTGCCCACGATGCCACGGTGGGGCTCTCTGGACACCTCACCGGCTCCTCTCCATCTCTGCAGACCCAGGGCCTAACCTGGGCTGGCCCCAGAGCAGCCGCCCTGCAGGGTCTGAGCCTGTAACCTGAGCCCCGGGCCCACAGAGCACTCGGTCCCCACGCTGGGGAGCCAGCCCCACTGGGCTTCCTGACTAAACCAGCAGCATGAGAAAGTCACATCAGTTCCCTGTCCCAGACCTGCGCATCTGTCACAAAGGCCGTCCCCTACGGACGTCCTACTTCAGCTAAGGTTTCTAGTACCCTGGGCAAACTGCACGAACACGCGCCTTTGTATCACACATCCAGGAGCTTCTGACGGCCTGGAGGCCTGAAGAACAAACAGAATGACGTTTCAAAAAGGAGCCACCTTCTGCCTCCCCTCCCAGCACGAAGTCTACGGCACCAGGCCGACTGCTAGAGCCTGAGTCGTACCAGCCTGTCCTCCCGAACGGAGAAACCCCTGCACGGTCCCAGGCCTCCCTCCAGCTCAGCCTCCCTCCCCTGGGCCTTTGTCACCAACAACAGGTCCCGGCCCCACCCCCACCAGACCCAGCCATCTGGCAAGACTCAGCAGCACCAGGAGAAGCAGCCTCCGGGAGACAGAAGGGACAGTGACCTGCCACTCCCTCCCCCTCCCCACCTCCTACGGTGAAAGGGTGACTGGGCCTCCATTCCTAATGCCAGAGAAACTTCCCACTAAGATCAATGCGCACCCCCAGCCATCCTAGTCCTGGGCATGTGCCCAAGACACAGGCCATGTGGCCGCTGAGGTGCCCAGGAGTGGCCGGAGAAGCACCCCCCACGAGCACCCAATGGAAGAACCACTAAGAATGGGGGTGTGTGTCGAGCCTGCTCCTGCCCCCGAGGAGGGACGACACCGCTGGGGGCCTGAGCCGTGTGAGAGCGGGAGACACGGCACGGAGGGAAAGACAGACGACGAAGCCCAGGACACAAAGCCCGGGACACGGGCGCCCTGGGAGCAGCCCCCAGCACAGGGCCAACCACAGAGGCTCCGACGGGAGAAAGGGAAAGGCATCCGTGGGGAGACCTGTACGAGGACAGCTGGAGGACAGCCTGCGCCTAATCGACCGCCGGACCTGCGCGACACCTCCCCGACCTCGGCAGGCACGGTCTGGGCGGAATGAGGGGAGGAGGTGGCCGTCAGCCAGGGCTGCCCGTCCGTGAGCGGCAGCTAGGAAGGGAGGCCGGGGGCTGGCTGACCACGGGGCATCTCCGATGAGCCAGGACACCGGAGCACCGCTGCGCCGCAGAAAGTGCTGAATGGGGCCACGAGAGTGGCAGGGTGGAGGCATTGCGTGACCAATGTGCTGGGGAGAGCAGCACAGCCCTGGGGGAGTGCCAAGGACACCTAGCAAGACAGGCCGAGCCATGGAGGACCACGGAGCCTCCAGTCCAGCAGGACGGGGACCTGGCGCTCGGGGAGGGCTGGGGAGGAGGGCAGGCCCTCCCACAGAGTACCTGGCTGGTACCACTTCCCAAACCACCTCCCTCCTCCCCTCACTGGCCTTCCCTCTTCTGCTCACAGGACTAGAGGCACAATTATTTCCTCGACTCTGGGGCGCCTGGGGGGGCTCTGTCAGCGGAGCGTCTGCCTCCGGCTCAGGTCATGATCTCGGGCTCCCGGGTCAGGCTTCCTGCTTCTCCCTCTCCCGCTCCCCATGCTTGTGCGCTCTCTCGCTCTCTCTCGCTCCCTGTCAAATAAACAAAAATCTTTAAAAAAAACAAAAAGGAAAGAAACAGGGTCTCATCCGGCCGCCGCGAGCCCGTCGACGCTTGCCGCGCCCTTCCAGTCTGGGTGACGGTGATGTGACGGAAGCTCGGTCACTGGCGTCTAGATCTGATGACGCAACCCGACGGTCTCCCCCGGGCCCACAAGCCCACCAGCAGCAAGCCCAGGGCCTGGGAGTCCCTGTCTCAACCAAAGCAGCCCCCACGGATGTGCGCTGGGCTCTCCTGCTTGACGAGAGAACGCACTGACGGGGCACTCGTGGGAGCGGCAGGCCACTGCTGAGTACAAAGCACAGGCCAGGACAGTCCTGGGCGCAGCAAATGCAGAGCCAGCCCACTCACAGGGAGGCGGCGGCCGGGCACTCCCAGCACGTGTGAGAAGGCAGCAGTGCCACCAGTCACAGCAAGCTGCCGCCACCCAGCCAAGCACGGTCTGAACCTCCAGCGGCTCCCAGGGCCGGGCCCAGACAGCTCAGCCCACCTGAGCACCTCAGAGCCGCTGATGCCCTTGGTGGCCCCCTGTGGCAGGTCCCTGGACACCCTCCCCTCACTGTGGTTCTGCTCAGGACTCTCTCCGGAGGGATCCGTTTTGTCCCTTGCTCTTGCCCGGGCACCAAGGAGGCCTCCTGGGGGGAGGCCGGGCATGGGGGGACCCGAAGCCCCGCCCTCAGCCCCCCGTCCCAGACTTTCCCACACACCGCCGCATGCGCAGAGACAGGAGCCGAGAGGACACGCTTGTTCGGAGGCGACGGTGAAGACTCCGGAGTTAGAAGCCGGTCTGCACACGGTAGTCCTGCGCTCCTGCGAATGCCTGATGCTCAGGTTTTCTTAGACTCCACGTTCCCGACACTGCGTCTCTGCTGTACCCCACAGTCCCAGCCATGAAGACTCCCAGAAAACGACCTGCTATCCCCGCGGGCACCAGAACACTGCTGTGCGAGCACCCGCAGAGGCGCTCCCGCGAGGACCGGGCAAAACCTCTACGGCGCGCGCCCTCCGCCCTCGCCCTCCGACCTCGCCCTCCGCCCTGGCTGGGGCAGCAGCTCCCGCCCCAAGCAACAGCCCTGAGGGCGTGCACCCCCACCCCCCCACCCCGAATCACGCCGGCGCCTGCCCCACGCGGCCCCCGCTCCCGCTCCGCCCCGCTCCGCCCCGCAAGCTCTCTGCCCAGAACCCGCGCGCTCCCACTGCAGCTGGGGCCGCGCGCGGCGTCCCCGCCCCCAACACTCGGGCCGAGACTCAGCTAACCGACCGCCTTTTCTCGGAAGCCTCCCTGGGGCTGGCCAGAGCGCAGGACACGGCCACCGCCATGCCCCCCGGCCACCGGCAACGGCAGCCCCCGGGGCGGCGTCAGGCCCTGCAGCCCGGTGAGCTGGCTCCCCCGGGGCCGGGCCCAGCTCGCCCGCGTTGCGCCCCGCACCTAGCCCCGCACCACCGGGCCTGCGGGAAAGGCTGGAAAACGGGAAGGAAACGCTGCGGCGGGGCCTGGCCAGCTGCATCCCAGGCAAGAAGCATCCTCCGGACTGTCCCCTGTGGGGACGGGCGAAGGCGGGACATTTGTCCCCCGCGGCGGCGGCTGCTTCACAGACCGAAAAGGGCGGGTCCCCCGCGGTCCCTCCCGAGCGCATCTCCCCGGGTGGCGGGGCGCCGGGTCCCGAGCGCCGCGCGGCCCCGCCCCGCCGCCCCGCGGCGCCCCCGCGGCGCCCCCGCCGCGCCCCCCAGCAGGCCCAGAGACTCGGGCACGGCGGACCGAACGCTGCGCCGGCTCCCGGCCCTGCGCGACCCCGCCCGAGCCCTCCCCGCGCCAACCGCCGCGCCAGGGCGGGCCCCGGCCGCGCCCGCCCCGCCCCCCCCCCCCCCCCCGCCCGCCCCCCCCCCCCCCCGCGCCCGCGCCCCGCCAGCCTCACCTCACCTTACTTCACCCGCGCCGCCGCCGCCGCCGCCGCCGCCGCCGCCGCCGCCACCGCCGCCAGCAGGGGCCCGGCCGGAAGTGACGTCACCGCCGCGCGCAGGCGCAGGCGCGGGGAGCGTGAGGCCCACGTGACGGCCGGCGCGCGCAGCAGGCGGGGGCGGGGCCCGAAGCCGGGGCTTTGCTGTGCCGGCGCGCCGGGTGTTGCCGGGCCGCGGTGCGGCGGGGTAGGGGGCGCGGGGCCTGCGGTGTCTGGGGCTGCGGAGCCGCGGGGAGCGCAGCCGAGCGGCTGGGGCGGCGGCGTCCGGGGGGGCCCGGGCTGGCGCGGTCAGACAGCTCGGAGCCCGGAGCCCCGAGACTCTGGCCGCCTGCGGGGGCGCCGACGCCCGGACCCACAAGCCGGTGTGGACGGCAGGGCCCGCGCACCGCCGGGAGCGCGGGAGCTGGGGCCCGTCCCCAGTAACCAGGCTACCACCAGGGGCTAGCGAATGACGTTTATTGAAAAAGTAAAAATCCCAATAAAAAATTCACCTGCAGAAAAAGCCAGGCCAGAAGGGGGGGTGCCCAGGTACCGGGGTCCCACCGGCGGGCAGTTCCGAGCACTTTGGGGGTGGGCGCCCAACTTCTCCAGGCAGGGCCCGAGCCCTGGGGGCGGGGCGGGGGGCGGGGGGCGGGGCGGGGGGGCTCAGTCCATCGTGGTCCCCTTGAAGAGCTCCACCAGGTCCTTGAAGTCCGGGTCGATGAGGTCCGACGGCAGGTCTCCGTCGTCGTTGGCGGCGTCTCTGTCTGCCCCCAGCGAGATGAGGTACCTGGGGGGGCCAAGGCGGCAGTGGGGAGGTGGCCGAGGGCGCTCTGACCCCACCCCGGGCCGCGGGCTGCCGCTGACCCTCACCCTTGTAGGGTTTCTGCAGGAGGGGCGCGGAGGAGGGAACCTGACCCTGCGCAAACGACTGTCCAGCCCGCAGGGAAGACGGCAGAGAGGAGGTTCCAGGAGCTCGTGGGGTTCTCAGCTGGACCTGGGCCACCCAGACCACATCCGGGAGGCTCCTTGAGGCCAGAGTGGTGGGAACCGAGCCCGCGGCCGTACCCCTCACCTGGCTATGTCCGGGTACCCGTCGCTGCAAGCGATGTGCAGAGGCGTCCAGCCGGTCTCGTCCCGCTGGTGGATGTCAGCCCCGTACTTGACCAGCAGCTTCACACACTCCAGGTTCCCGGAGAGCACAGCCTCGTGCAGGGCGGCCAGGCCTGCGCAGGGCATGGCCAGGCAGCAGGGGTCAGGGCGGAGCCTTCCCGGGACACCGCACAGACCGCGCGCTAGGCCACACAAGCACTCACCTGAGGGGTGGATGGTGTCCAGGGCGACCTTCCGAGCCCGGATGAAGCGCCCCACTTGCTCCAGGTCCCCTTGGCGGATGTGGTCCAAGAACAGGACGTCGTTAGGGAAGCGCACGCTGCGGTCGGCCAACAGCCGCCTGCGCCGCTGCCGGGGGCTGTACCGGGCATAGCGGCTGGTCCTGCTGGGCATCCTGGGTGCTGTGGTGGGCCCGCCGTGTGGGGACCCTGCTGCTCGGGGAAGGGACGTGTCCGGCTGGGATCACACCGCGCATGCAGTCTCCTCCTCCGCCGCCGCCGCGCTCCTGGGCCGCCCCGCGCCTCCGTCTTATATAGGACCATGGCGCTATATAAAGCTGCGCAGTCATGCTCCCGCCGGGAGGGGCTGAAACGGAGCAGCGCCGGCCCTGTGCGCGGGATCATGTTCAGTGGTTCATCTTTCAGCCCACCTGTTGCTGTGCCCTGGCCAAACGGGTCAGATCCTTCCTGGCCACTGCTGTCTGCCCCACAGCTGGGCCCAGAAGGTGCCTTACAGAGGGCAAGAGAAGGCACTAGAAGGACAGGACCCATGAGGAACGCAAGCAGCTACCAAGGTCATGGAGAGGGTCCAGGTACCTGCCAAAGGCATGGAGGCGCAGAAAAAAGGTCATGGTATCCGGTGAGGGTGGCTGCGTCCACCTCATGGAGAACAAGGGGGCTGCCCCCCAGCCAAGGAGGAGGCACAGGGCCCTGACTATGCCAGACCAGGTCCAGCCCTGTATCCCAGCAGGATACAGGACCTGTATCCCTCTCTGTCACTTGTCACCTCCCCTTAGGCTTGCACCATGCTTCTCTCCTCCTCAGAAACTTCCCAGGTCAGAATCCCAATAAACACCTTGGTTTCCGGCTGCCCAGCCCATGCTGCCCTGTTTCCCTCCAAACGCATGTCCCCACCACCCACACTTCTCCTGCTTCCAGGCTCCCGCCTCTCAGTGCCAAGGACGTCCGTGCTCCCACTTGAGAGAGCGTGCCATCTGCTCCCCCAGGAGGGGCCATTACACCCCGAGGGGTGTGAGCTCTGCTTGGCCTAGACACCTATGGGAGTGGAACCGACGGAATGCTAAGGAGATGCCCAGCCGGCTGGGCCAGCACAAGCAGTCCTACTGTGGCCACCAGTATGTGGAGGTGGCCTGGCTTCACTGGAGAAAAGCAGTAGACATGAGCACACTCCCCTCCCAGGAGCAGGCCTGGGGGCTCAGGGTCAGCCCCCGCAGCACGAGAGGCTGGCTGGCTGCGTTTATTAGGGCTGCTGTCACCAAGTACCAGACTGGGGACTTAAACCTGATTTTCTTGTGGTTCTAAAGGCCAGAAGCCCAAAATCAAAGTGTTGCAGGGTTGGTTCCTTCAGAAGAAGAATCTGTTCCAGACCCCTCTCCTGGCTTTTGGTAGTGGTCCTTGGTATTCTTCCGGCTCGTAGATGTATCACCGCATCTCTGCCCATATGGTCTTCTCCCTTCCTGTGTGTGTCTAGATTTCCCCTTTTTGTAAGAATCCCAGTCATTGGATCAGGGTCTTCCCATGCCAGCATGACTTCATCTTGACTGATCACATCTGTGACCTCTGTATTTCCAAGTAAGATTACAGTCTGGGATTCTGGGGTTAGCACGACCACATCGGAAGATCGGAGGGATGCGGTGCAGCCTGTAATGTGGGTGTGCGATGCCCCTGGGTGGTCACCCAAATCCTGAATGAGGACAGAGCCCAGATGGACGAGCGCTGGGCACAAGGGTGGAGCAGGCAGCCTGCTTACCAGCAGCCTTGTGTCACCATGCTGGTTTGGATCCAACAAAACCAAATCAACAAATGTGTTTAACACCCTCTAGGTGCAAAGCCTTGGGCCAAATGTTGTGTAGAAGCAAGGCAGTGCCTCGGACAGACTGCCCGCCCTGACAAGTTTCCCCAGCCCTTTCCAGAGCCCCCGCCTGCGGCTGCCGGGACCCAATACGGGGCTGGTGCCCAGTGGCCCTGCACTGCAGGCTCATAGACTGGTGCCAGCTGATCTTAACTACTGGTCACTTGGGAGGGGTCAGTATAGCTTCTGGCTGGTTTCCAGGAGAAAGAACTTTCCTTTGATGTGAAGATTGCCTATTCTGGTGTCGTGGAAAGTTGTGTTTGCCCTCCCAGAACCCCGGATACAGCTGCCAGGGGCACAGCCCTTCCCGACAGTGACCCAGCTTTGGGCTAGAGACAGGCTGGTCCGCGCCAGCCTGTTGGCGATTCCAGTGATGCAGCCCCTGGCCCATCAGACTGAGGTGGGCTGAGAGCTTGGCTGTTTGTGGCTTTGGCATTTCCATTTGGATCAGAGAAGGGGCAGGTGCCCAAAGCCCCTCCTGCCAGTCACAACAGACCCCCCGAAAGGTATTTAATGTGTTTTTTATTCTAGCGAGGACACGGGACTGTCCTCTAAACCACAGGCGTGACCTGAGGCATCCCCTTTTGGAAACCTTTGGTCAGAAGCCAGGGCTGAGCCTCTGACCCACGGCTGTTTGCAGAGCCTCCCTCTCCCGCAGCCATGGTGGAGCCGAACCGGATTGATCCATCTTGGCCTCTGACGCCCATGGGCACTTATAAAGTGACCTGGTTTGTACAATGCTAGGCTTTTGCCTTCTAGAGCCTTACAGCCAACTAAGACATTTAATTAATCTAAGAAGCTTACTCTGAAAAGTCCAAGGAAAAGCGGGAGCCGGAGGGCCTGTTAGGAGAACAGGTGCAGGCCTATTGCCGGGTCCTCTCCCGCCGGCGGGCTTTGTGGCTGGAGGACCTCAAGGGGCTGGTGCGCGGCTGGACAGCAGCCTCTAAGCACCTGCAGAGAGCAGAAGAAAAGGGGGGAGGGGAGAGAGAGATTTGGGATGTCCCAGGCTGCTAAACCGGAGCTGAGCACCCTGCTAACCCGGCAGCCCTGCCAGGTCTTGGACTCTACCGTGCAGCCTCCCGGCCAACCCTGGGGCCCTGGAATGTGCCCATCAGCTGCCTCTGCGAAAGGGGAAAGGTATGGGTGACTCACTCCCCTCCCGGGAGCACATGACGGCCCGGCTCTCTGTGCACAGGACACAGCTTGGCACAGCTGGGTCGTAGGGTCACCCACACCCGCCGCTGGGGCCGGGAGCACAGCCTCCCCCAGTGCGCAGTTCTGACTCCCGATGGCCTCGCTCTGTGCTGGCTTCCTTCACGGGAGGCCATGCGTCCCCTTGGGGGAGCAGCTCACATTTTGCGGGCAGGGCTACCGCCCTCCCCTCCTAGGACCAAGGCACAACACACGTAAACCCTGGAGTGGAAGAGCTAGAAGCCAGCGCTGGTGCAGGCCACCCGATGACCGGGGCTGCCGAGGGGAGGAGTGGCTGAGGGCCTGACTGGTGCTGCCTAGGGTGCTAACGCTGGGTCCTCCCAGCCGGCTGGCTGGGTACTGCCCTCCTCACCTGGGCTGGGGCCTGTGCGGGCCTGGAGGCCGGGCTGCCAGCTGCAGGGGCGACACGGCAGGCACACGGGAGTGAGCAGAGAACACCGAGGAGCCCAATGGCAGCACATTTTATGGGTGCGTCTGCACCGGCGAAGCCCCCATTGGCACGCGGGCATCAGAGCTGGGGGGCCAAGAACGGAACAACGCCGGTGTGCTGCAGGGCTTCTCGGGGACTGCGCTTCATGCTGTCCTTGACCCAATTCCCTCCCAGAACATCGGCCGGCCGCCCTTCGGTCCCACCTGCTGCTGTAGACATGCTGAGACCAACAGATGCGAAGCCCGGGGTGGGGACGGCGGGGCGACCATCAGAGTCCTGCCAGCTGTTGTGGAGCCCCTCTCCTGCTCTTGAGGTACCCACAGGCGCCCCCACACTTCCCGGGCTCCCAAGGAGTCGCTGTCGGGCTCCCACACGCCGTCGGCCCCACACCGCAGCTGGGCCCACCATCCAGGAAAACCAGTTCTCTCAGCATGAGCTCCAAGCGAGCTGAGGTTCTTTGGGTCAAATTTTTAAAACCTGGGTGATCTGCTATTTGAACACGCGACCCTGACCATTGTGTCTCAGTGGTGAGCACAGCAGTGCCATTGGGTCACCCGTGCCCAAGCACACACTGCTGGCTCGTCAGACCCCCCGCGGCAGGAAGCCTTGGCACTGGCTGGGCGCAGGCTCCACAAGTGGCCACTTGTGTCCCAAGGCAGTGAGATGCCCCAGGACAGCACCAGACCCCCACCCCCATCCAGCTGTAGCACCTGTGGCCGTGCTTGCTTGGCGACTGACCACCTGGGACACGCCTGTGGCTTCCATGGACGCCCCGCGCTCTGAGAAAGCTGCCCTGATGGGGAGAGGCCTAACCCCGGCCACTCCCCGCCACATGGAGAGCTTGTGAAGCAGAGACAAGAGGTAGTAAAATTTCAACTTTATTTGGCCAATGTATTCAATTCCAATATCGTGGTAGAAACGGCTGCAGAACGGCCCGCACGTGGTTCGGCTCAAGCACCCTTGGCCGTTGCCCAGCCTGGAAATGGAGGGTTCTGGCTGTGCCTGCCGCAGGCCTTGGGCGGTGCTGGAAGTCACAGAGCACCGGGGAGCCTGGCTCGGGGAGGAAGGGGGGCCACCCGGGTCTGCCCTGGGCTCAGCCAGCATCCACCACCCCCTCCAGTCGTACAGGCCCCTGTGACGGAGACCTAGATTCGCCATCTAAGCCAACAACATGAGACCCACGCTCCGTCACGCGTTACCAGCAGGAGGGGAGAGGGACCCGGCCGGCCTGGCCCGGCGCCTCCCACACAGGGGACAGGAGTCTCCAGGGAGGCCCGGCCACAGTGGGACACCCTGACGTCCAAAAATGTCTCAAAATCCCACAAATGGAATTTCTTAAAGTGATACTATAAACCCTAACAGGAAGGAGACTTCACCTGCATGAGATTCAGAGACATTTTAACAAGCACTTTGGACAGAACCATGTACGAAAAAGTACATCACAATTAAAAACAAAACAAAAACAACAACAACAAAAAAAAACAGCCCACCACAGTGAGCTGGCCCGGAGAGAAATCCCTTTCCAAAAACTGAAAAGCACAAGTAAGAGACGGGTCTAAATTTACGCGTGTCAGGATAAAGTGTTGCTTCAGAAAAATTCCCTGCACTTCCGGTCGGTGTCCCCTCCTTGCCGTGAGGGTCCTCGGGCTTCCGGAGGCCGCGCCTCTGGGCGGCGCTGCCCGGGGGTGGGGGTCGTGTCTGGGGCGCCAGGTGTGCGCGCCGCACCTCACAGCTCGTCTCGCACGGCTCTCTGGTCGTCCTCCTCCTCCAGGTCAGGCTCTTCCGCTTCTTCCAGGTCTTCCAGGTCCTGGGGTGGAGGAGGGAGGGCATGAGGAAACCCACTGGGACAGGACCGGGGCAAGCCCGGCCCCAGCACCCGGGCCCTGCAGCCCGGCTGGCCACGCGGACTGAAGCGAACAACTCTGGTCTCTACGCGCGGACGCCAGGGGGCCTCCCGCCAACAAGACAGACGGGGAGGGTTGCCCAGGGCCCCAGCCTTCAGGGTCTGTGGGGCCAGGGACAGCCCTATGCCAGCTTCACGGTGTGCTGCTCCCTTGGCAGGCCTGCTGCCCCTCCTGCCCCCCCTCCACCTAGCAGACCCTCTGCTTTGCCCCAGCCGCCCAAGGCTGAAGCTGCTGTCCGGCAGAACACCTCAGCCACCCGGCCGGGGAAGAGCCCGAGTCCCGGCTGGCAGGGGGCCTTATGGGACGAGTCTAAGGTGCCTCCAGCAAATACCAGCACTCCAAGACCCCCTGACGGCGGCCGCCGGCCGGAGCGCTCTGCAGGGAGAGCGGCTCTGCCCAGCCTGGGGACACACGCATGCCCCTCCAGTGGCGCCCACTGACCCCCACTCACGTCATCATCCCCAGCCCCGTCCTGGCCACCACTCTCCAAGAACTTCTTAAAACCGTCTAGTGTCCGCTCCCCGTTGTAATCAATGACCTGTGGAGGGGGGTAGGGTCAGGGAGCTGGGCAGCCCCCCCGCCCCCCGCCCCCGCCCCCGGGCCAGCTGCGCACCGTCCTGTCGGCGCTGGCGGGGAAGAACTTCAGCGTGGGGAAGCTGTGCACTTTCACGGCCTCCACTTCGTTGGCCGTGGAGTCCATCTTGGCGATGACAATGTTTTCGTGGTCCTTGTACGTCTCCCCCAGCTTATCCCAAATGGGGGCCAGCTGTTTGCAGTGGCCACACCATGGGGCATCTGAAAGAGAGCCGTGCTGAGGCGCTGGGCCCAGAGCCTCCCCTGCCTGCCCCCAGCGCGCACGTCCTCGCGGGGCGGACAGGCCCGGGGGCGCTGGAGGGACTTCACTTACAGAATTCCACAAAGACGTTCTTTTTCTCGTCGAAGGCCACTTCTTCAAAGTTCTTCCCAACCAGCACCTTGACAGGCTGCTTGTCCCAGTCTTCGGGCAGCTCCTGGCTCATGAGGTGGGGCTGGAGGGCAGGGGGACAGGGTCACGGACGCCCACAGCCCCCACGCCGGCCCTCGGAGCCGCAGGAGAGGACCGTGCCCGGAGGTCGGGGCTGCTCCGCGCTCCCTAAGCAGGGGAGCCCCGAGGGCCCAGAGGCCGGCACAGGCCAGCGCCGTGCCAGGACACGGCTCCCCTACCTTGATCTTGCCCTCCAGGAAGCGATGGCAGAACTCCTCGATCTTCGCCGCCGTCAGCTCGTCGGACTCCGGCTTGTACTTGGTCATCTCCTCCTCCAGGGTGATGAGGCGCACGGCGGGGCACTCCTCCTTCTTGAGGCCGAAGAACTCGAGGATGCGCTGGTTGTCGGCGTGGTCGCTGTCGATGAAGATGAACAGGATCTGGGCGGAAGCAGCGCGGTCAGGAGGGGCCACAGCGGCTCCTGCCCTCCGCCCGCGGCAGGCGTGCAAGGGCTCACCTTCCCCTTGAAGCGCTCAGCGGCCGTCTTGAAGTTGCTTAGCTTGCTGTCGTAGTCGGGCACACTCTTGGGCAGGAACAGCAGGATGTGGGTCTTGATTTCGCCTCCGAAGATCTTTGGGGCCGTCTGTGTCATAAGCAGAGGGCACTGGGTCTGGGCCATGAACTGAGCTGCTAACGAGATTCCCTCTGCGGCTGCGATGCCACCGAGGCAACACTGCCTATCGAGGGGTCCCTGGGGCCGGGACCTCGTGACCCCCCCACGCCACCCCATCCTCAGGGCACAGGACCCACAGGAGAGCCACACCTGCTCCGTGAACTCGATGACCAGCGGCAGCTGGTTGTGCTTGATGAAGTCCAGCAGTTTCTCTTTGGTGACGTCCCCCTCAAAGTTGTTGCGGCCTTCGTCGAACTGTGGATGCAGAGAGGGACCCTATGAGGCCCCCGGTGCTCCCAGAGCCTCCCGCAGCGCCCCCCACGGGCAGCCCGGGCTTGGCGGTCTGGCAGCCCCCTTCTAGTCCGGCTCCAAGAGCAACAGAGAGCAGAAGCCACATGCCTCTGCACCAAACAAAGCTGAGGCGAGCTGCAGAGGGCGGCCTCTCTCCAGCACCAGGCAACAGCTACACCAAAGGGAGGGCGTGGGGCCTTTCACAGCGGATGCACTTTCCTGCTTGGCCTCCAAACGCGCCCTCTCCTGGGCCTGCTGTGCCCTGCTGTGCCCTTGGACGGAAGCAGAGATGAGGGACGTCCAGACAGACAGAGGTCAGCCGAGGCTGCCTCCACCAGGCAGACGCCAGTGAATGCCAGAAACCCAACACTCTCACCACCCAGCTGCAGTCAGCGCAGAAAAAACAACTTTCACAAGTTATTACAAATAACTTGTTGTTTTAGATGGACGAGCTTTAAGTTGCTTCCTCGCCCAACCTGGGCCTGGAACTCTCAACCCTGAGGTCAAGTGTCACCCGCTCTTCTGACTACACCAGCCGGGCGCCCCTGGATGGCTCAGTGGGTGAAGCCTCTGCCTTCGGCTCGGGTCATGGTCTCAGGGTCCTGGCATCCAGTCCCGCCTGGGCTCCCTGCTCAGCGGGGAGCCTGCTTCTCCCTCTGCCTCTCTCTCAAATAAGTAATATCTTTAGGGAAAAAAAAAATTTCTCAGTTCTAATTTCTTTTTTTTTTTTTTTAAGATTTTATTTATTTATTTGACAGAGAGAAATCACAAGTAGATGGAGAGGCAGGCAGAGAGAGAGAGAGGGAAGCAGGCTCCCCGCTGAGCAGAGAGCCCGATGTGGGACTCAATCTCAGGACCCCGAGATTATGACCTGAGCCGAAGGCAGCGGCTTAACCCACTGAGCCACCCAGGCGCCCCTCAGTTCTAATTTCTGACCCAATAAAAACCAATAAATATAATATGCAGCCACTCCAGCTCTCTGGAATCCCCAGTAACATGAAGAGTTTGAAGAGTCCCGGGGCCCGAAGGTGGAAGGCCGAGCTGTTCCCCAGAGAGGCCCAACGGGAGCCCAGCCGCAGCTGTGGCTCTGGATGGGGTGCACAGACGGGCTGACCGGCTGCCCGAACCTGCCCAGGTGAGCCTTCTGTCCTTCCCCTGAACTGTCACAGCAGACGCAGGGACCGAAACTACCATCCTTCCCTTCCCCAAAGGAACTTCTGCAAGAGCAGGTGGCTACTCCCCCCTCCTGCCAACATTCCGCTCGAGCGGGAGCTCCATCCTGACCATGACGGGGCTGCTCAGGTCGACCGGACCAAGGGCTGGGCACTGGGAGCCCCTCTCCCGGGCGAAACTGAAGCCTGCTTGCTCTCCCCCAAAACCTAGGATGGAGAAGAGGGAAAGGCGGCGAGGAGCCAGGAGGCTGAGCCCCACCAGGCCTGCACCCCCAGCAAGTTCCTGAGCCCCTCCGAGCGGCACACGGGCCACGGCGCCCGCCACTTCCCCAGAACCGTCTCCGCCCCGAGCTGGGAGCGATCTGCCCGATTTCACGCGAGGCCTGGAGAGCAGAGCTGCCCCACGCACCTGTCTCGAGACATGATCTTTTCAGTAACGGTACCGCATCCCACAATGCTCACGGTCTACGCTAGTGAAAAACAATGAGCTCTCACCTAGCTAGTGACAAGAGCAGAGGCCAGCTGCATCGGGCCCCAGCAGCTAACGTCCCCAAAAGGCTCGACGCTGTAGGCAATGGAAGAGAAGCCTAGCCCCACAGCTACTCCTAGGCCTCCAGCTTCAAAGAATACAAAAGAAAAAGCAAACCCCGTGACAAAGGGGTGCCTGGGTGGCTCAGTGGGTTAAGCCACTGCCTTCGGCTCAGGTCGTGATCTCAGGGTCCTGGGATCGAGTCCCGCATCAGGCTCTCTGCTCAGCAGGGAGCCTGCTTCTCTCTCTCTCTCTCTCTCTCTCTCTGCCTGCCTCGGTCTACTTGTAAACTCTCTCTGTCAAATAAATAAATAAAAAATCTAAAAAAAAAAAAAAACCCCGTGACAAAGACACAGCGTAAGCAGCTCTCAAACCAAAGGTCCGACAGGCAGTGACCTATGACCCAAGCCCCCATCCTTCCAGGGAGTGGCTGCTGGCCGCTCCTGGGAGCCCACCTGCCCTGTCCTGCTGGGAAGGCACCCAGCTCAGCGTGCCCCCAACCCCCCAATGGCCCTGGGCAGACAGGAAGACCCAGCACTTTGAGGAACCGGGCTGATCAGCCCGCAGGAGACGGGCGGCTGCCCGGTACCAGCTCAGGAGCTGGACCTGAGCCTCCCTCCTCTCATCCGTGGCACGGCCCACGGGACGGCGGCTGTGACTCCTGCTGACCCGCGCAGCACCAAGTCCCAGGGCTCCTGCTCAAGGCTGCCCCCAACTGGCATCAGACCCAAGGGGGCCGGCTGTGCCCTGTGAGCAAGGACCACAGGAAGCACACGGTGGTCGGTTCGCCCACTGAGCTCCTGCACGTGAAGCCTCCGCAGACCCTCACGGACACGTGAGCACCCACAGGCCCTGTATGAAAACTGGTGCTCTGGGGGCGCCTGGGGGGCTCAGATGGTTGGGGGTCTGCCTCCAGCTCAGGTCCTGGTCCCAGGTCCCGGGATCGAGTCCTGCCTCAGGCTCCCCGCTCAGCGCGGGACCTGCTTCTCCCTCTCCCCTTGCCTCACCTCCCTTCCTTTCCTCTCTCAAACGAATAAATAAAATCTTAAAAAAAAAAAAAAAAAGACAGCTGGGGCTCTGGACCTTCAGGCTGGTGGGAGAGCGCTGTGTGGACGCAGGAGAGCATACTGGCCTCCGTGGCATCAGAGAAACTCCTTCCTCCGTCAGCCTCAACCTTGGGACCCAGGACTCCCCGTCAGCCCGAGGCCCACCCCTCCAATGCCCCAGGGGCTCCCCTCGTCACACGTGTAACTGGGATCTCCCGGGCACCCGTGTGAGGACTAGTGGCTAATGTAGCAAAGCCGCTCCCTTTGCGAGCGAAGACAGTGTCTGGAGGTCTCTCCGAGGCAAGACGGACCACAGAAACAGCAGAAGAAAACCACCCCAAGCCGGCGTGTCCCTGGTCCTCTGCCTGGGAGACACCTAGGACCCCTGCCAGTGCCTGGTGTAGTGCCAGATGCAGCAGTTACTACGCATTACTGACCGTGGCCTGTCTTTAGTCACTTGGCCCAGCAGCCCCACACGCAAGGAGGCGCACACACAGAGGCCCCAGCCTGGAGCCTGGCACCCCTTTGGACCACACACTGTACTGCTTTACTGGAGCTCTGAACCTGCCCACTTCCCACAAGGACAAACCAGGACTCAGAGACCCGATCTCCAGGCCCGAGGACATGCCTCCTGCCCCGTCCCCACTCTCCAGGCGTGTTCTCCCTCTCCAGGGCCTGCGCCATCGGAACCGCACGGACATACCACGGGCCAAGGCAGGAGAGCGTACTCGGACATCATGGGGGTTCAGCCAGCCCACCTGGCTGTGTGGTGGCTAAAACAAAAATCGAAAGACCCTGTGGCCCCACGGTCACGCTGCACATGGGAGCCAGGCCTTGTCCTAGCAACGGCGCAGGCAACTGAAGGGCACGTGGCCCAGGACCCATGCTCGCCACACCACGGGGGCCGGACTGGGCCGGCGGTGGGCACACCTGCCCAAGAGCCAACACTCAGAGTCTCTGTTTCCAGTGAGCAGGACGGTCACGGAAGCAGGAGCGCCGGTCGCACGGCGCTGTCTGCAGGATTAGGATCCTGTGCTTGGAACCAGTCACGGCGCGACCTCTGCTGTTCTTCCCAGTCTTTTAGAAGAGCCAACCCTGCAGAGCGGCCGTGCTCCCGTTAGCATGGCCCAGCAGCCACCACGCGAGCCACAGCAACCCCACGGCGCAAAGTCTGAAGGCCGCGTCCAATCGGCTCCTCTGGCCGGACGTTGCACAACATTGCACAACTGGCCCTTGGTAAGTCGGGGGCCAGGGCAGGGCAGCACCGCCCGGCCAAGGTCCACCAGCCGCAGGGCGATAAGGACAGCAGCGCCCCGCCACGGTGTCCCAGCGCCCGGGGTGGGGCCGAGGGAGGGCCACTCACCTTCTTGAAGAGCACGACCCCGTCCCCTGCCAGCTGATATCTAGAGAACACGTCACTGTTGGATGTGATCCCAAAAGGTATGTCGTCGACAGCCTCCGCTGCCAGCAGGAACTGCTTGGCAAAGTCCGACTCCACGTCCTACACAGGAGAAGCTGTAGAGGTGACCACAGTCCCCGGCACCGTGGGTCCCTGCCGGGCCTCGTCCCCGGGGAACCCTTCGCCCATGCTAGGGGGATGAAGGCTCCGAGAGGAAGCTCCCAAGCCTCTACCTTGAAGAAGCCGATGACGGTCACCTCACTGGACTCCAGCAAGGCCTCTGCAGCCGCCGCATCAGGCAGAGTGGTGGCGGCCGGGCCTGTGCGCTTCTTCAGCCAATTCACGATGTCCTCGGCCTCCCGGCCAGCTGCGCCCAAACACATGCGGTTCCGCTGAGAGGCAGGCCCGCCCCGCCCCTCTGAGCGCTCTGCCAGAGCCAGAGCAGCCTAACCCTGCTGCGGGACAGAGGGACAGCAGCCTCGTCCTCACACCCGTGCGAGTCCTATCGCCAACAAGACTCTCTGTGCGCGTGAGAAGCTGCCACGGGGTCGCAGGGAAAGGCAGTGGCTGCCTCTGGCGATAGTTACAATTGCTTTTCCTTCCCTCTGCATTTTCAGAATCTCCCTGACGCGGGAAATCACTGAGCATGCGCACGCGCACGCTTCTGCCCTGGCCTCACTGTACGCGTCATCTTAATTAAAGATGTGGTGCTTGGGGCGCCTGGGTGGCTCAGTGGGTTAAGCCGCTGCCTTCGGCTCAGGTCATGATCCCAGAGTCCTGGGATCGAGCCCCACATCGGGCTCTCTGCTCGGCAGAGAGCCTGCTTCCTCCTCTCTCTCTGCCTGCCTCTCTGCCTACTTGT
>NC_081572.1:1055147-1064430 GCF_022355385.1 Mustela nigripes | reverse complement strand
CACAGAACTCCACCAGCAGGAACTTGTGCGCCGCCAGCGCCTCCTCGAAGTTGCCCTTGTTGAGCACCAGGACGTGGTCCTCCTCCTCCGGGGCGGCGGCGCCCGCGCGCGCCAGCGCGGCCAGGGCCAGGCAGAGCAGAGCGCGGCGCAGCATGTCGGCAGCGGGCGCGGCGCTTCGGTTGGCGCCGCGGGACAGCGAGGCCACGAGAGCGCGCGCCGGCCGCCCCGCCCCTATAAGCCCGGACGCCGCCGAGCGCGCGCCCGCCCGCGCCCGCGCCCGATTGGCTGGTGGGAGCCGGGGCCCGCCTTCGAAGCCCTCGGACTGGCTACCCGCACTGGCCCCCGACCCCGGATTCGGAATCGGCGTGGGGGCCGCCCTCCATCTCTCCCGGGATTGGTCGGGGAGCTCGCGCTCGCACTCTTCCCGGGCTTCTCATTGGCTTCCGGTGGAGAACTTTCTCTTCCGCGACTTGTGACTGGTGGCTTTCTCCTACACCCTCCGTGGGTCTGGAATGGCTGCGGCCGGGGGGGACCCGGGCTCTGTGGCTCCTGATTGGCTGGGAGATGAGCGCACCCCCGCGCGTTGCCGCGTCGAACGTGGCAGTGGGGCGGAGTTCTCGGTTGAGGGGCGGGGCTGCGCCTGCGTCTGTGAAACCCCTCGTGTTGCATTTTGATTGGACGGCCAGTCCGTACCTGACACCTCTCAGCTACCGCCCCAGCTCCGCACGCCGGAAGCTGGGCTAACGCAACTTCCGGTGTGCGTGAGGTTCGGGCGGTGCCTGTCAGGGACCCCTCTAAGGACGCGGACGGCGGCACGTGGGGCTCGGCGGGCCGGGGCGGGCCGGGGCGGACCGGGGCTCCGAGCGGGCGAGGAAGCGGGGGAGGCCGGGCCGTCCGCCCGCGGGTCCGGAACCGGGGACGCGGCCCGTGGCGTCGGGGCAGCCCGGCCGGGGAAGGCTTCGGGCGGCGGCGCGCGGTCCTGCCGGCCGAGTCGGGACGCGCGGGCCGAGCGCGGGGTCCCCTGGGCGCGTCCCGCTTGTGCCCGGCGGCGGCGGCGGCTTCGCAGAGCGGAAATCCCGGGGCCGCGGGCGGAGGTCGCGCCGCCCCGCGTGCCCCTCCCCCGCTCTGCCCCCCGCACGGCCCTCCCCGCACGGCCCCCGCGCGCCCCCCGCACGGCCCTCCCCGCACGGCCCTCCGCGCTCGCTTCCCCGGCGCAGCGGCCCCGCCGCAGCCCCAGACTCGTCGCCAGCCTCCGGCGCGGCGGGCAGCGGCGTCGGCCGTGTGACACCGCGGCCCCGGAGCGCGGCCGGGCGGGGGCGTGGGAGGGCGCCTCCCCGCCTCCGCGCAGGGCTCGCCCCGCCAGAGGAGCCGTCCCGGGGTCTCCGTGTCCGCGCCGCGGCCCGGCCCACGCAGGGGCTGGTCTCCGCTGGGGTGTCTGTCCGCACCGAAAGGCCGTGAGCGTGCCCGCCCCGGCGTCCGTGGGGCCCTGGCCTGACGGTCCGGCCGACGAGTGACCGGTAGTTGCGGGCCAAGCCCTCCTGCTCTCTGGGGAGTGCGTGGCGCTTCGCCTCACGGCTGCTGCCCGTGTCCCGGCGTCTGTCCTTGCCGCAACGCGGACCTTCCAGCCCGGGCTTGGGCCTGGTGGAGGAGGTCATCGTATCCCGGTTTGACCCGCGTGTAGATGCCCACGGGGACCTGGTCTTGTTCTGCTGACGGGACACCGCGAACACATGGACGGTCCCCTGACGCTGGTAGCTTGTGGTGGTTTGGAGCAGCGTCACTCCAGAGCTCGCAGCCTTGACAAACACGGGAACCTCGGGGTCAAGGGGAGAACAAGGGGCGCCTGGGTGGCTCAGTCCTTGAGCATCCGCCTTTGAGCGAGTGACCGAGCCCGGGGCGGGCTCCGGGCTCAGCGGGGAGTCTGCTTCCCCTCCTCCGTCTCTGCCTACTTGTGATCTGCCAAATAAATAAATTTTTTTGAAGAATGGTCTGTTGACCAGAACAAAACAGCTTTCCGTTGTGTCCATGTGCCACACTGGGCACGGACCACTCTGCAGGACACACTTAACAGAATTCATCTACTAGAGACCTTCAGTGACTCAAATATATTGAATTTGTGATTATAATCTAAACTGTTTAGGGGCACCTGGGTGGCTCGGTTGGTTAAGCATCTGCCTTCAGGTCATGATCCCTGGGGTCCTGGGATTGAGCCCCGCATCGGGCTCCCTTTTCAGTGGAAAGCCTGCTTCCTCTCTTCCCACTCCCCCTGCTTGTGTTCCCTCTCACTGTCTCTCTCTGTAAGTAAATTAAGTCTTTAAAAGGAAAAGCAGGGGGGCGCCTGGGTGGCTCAGTGGGTTAAGCCGCTGCCTTCGGCTCAGGTCATGATCTCAGGGTCCTGGGATCGAGTCCCGCATCGGGCTCTCTGCTCAGCAGGGAGCCTGCTTCCTCCTCTCTCTCTGCCTGCCTCTCTGCCTGCTTGTAATCTCTCTCCGTCAAATAAATAAATAAAAATCTTTAAAAAAAAAAAAAAGAAAAAAAAAAGGAAAAGCAGGGGCGGGGTGGGGGACACAAAGCAGACCCAATCCCATTGTGGCTGCAAATGAGCCTCACTCTCGAGTCTGTCCTCTGTGCTGCGTGCAGTCCACGGGCCTTGACGCAGGTGAAGGCGGTGCAGCCAGTGGCCACAGCTATGAAAACCAGAGCGTAAACGAGGCTCTGGCCTAACGGGCCTTGGTGTTTGGGTATCTTGGCTGTGCCTGCTCCAGGCGCCTGCCCAGCTTGCATTGGTCTCCTGTACCAGCCTGTGCAGGAGCGGCAAAGTGGGGTTGTCAGCTGGAAGGAAGCCTGGTTTGGGGAAGGTCTGAGGTCCCCAGTTTCTGTGGGGCTGGTCCCAGAACACAGGCTGCTTCACTGAACACCTTTGCAAACCTCGGCTTTGAGGGGAGGGCTGGCATCACGTACCATCCAAAAGCTCCAGAGAGGCTGTGGGGCTGTGTTCACCATGTACCCTGGGTCCCGAGCTGCAATGTGCCCTTGGAGGTCAGGGCCCACCTGCCCTGTGGCTGCGGCCCAGCCTCTCTCAGGACCAGCGCCACTGCCGCACGACACCCTCCAGGCGTCTCTCATTCTCTGAGAAGGTGCCCATTACACCTCATGCGAATTACTGGGTGATACGATGTTTTGAAAAATAGAGTTCTCAGGGGTTCCTGAATGGCTCAGTCCATTAAGCATCTGCCTTCTGCTCTTGGTCCTGGGACCAAGTCTCGCATCAGGGAGTCTGCTTCTCCCTCTTCTGCAGCTCTGTCAATTAAAAAATAAGATCTTAAAAAAAAAAGTTCTTGGGTTGCCTGGGTGGCTCAGTCGGTGAAGCATGTGCCTTCAGCTCAGGTCAAGATCCCAGGGTCCTGGGGTGGAGTCTGGCATCGGGCTCCCTGCTCAGTGGAGAGTCTGTTTCTCCCTCTGCTTGTGCTCATTCTCTGTCTGTCAAAAAGATAAAGTCTTGTTTGTTTATTTGTTTTTAAGATTTTATTTATTTGACAGATCACAAGTAGGCAGAGAAGAGGAAGCAGGTTCCCCGCTGAGCACAGAGCCCAATGTGGGGCTCGATCCCAGGACCCTGGGATCATGACATGAGCCAAAGGCAGAGGCTTTAACCCGCTGAGCCACCCAGGCTCCCCGAGTTGTTTGTTTTGTTTTTGTTTTTTTAATAGAGTTCTCAGAATAAAACTCCTTTCCAATCTGTGCTAGGGTAGAAGGTGTTGAGGGAGTCGACAGCAGGCTCATGAACACCCAGGAAGTGCTCGCTAGGCTACTGAAGGACAGCTCCTGACTGTAGGGTCCCACTGCCAGGCAGGACCATGCGACCCTGCACACGTGCCTGCTGGGGCACCGTGGGGAGCTGCGGCCCCGGGGGTGGGGTAGTGGGAGGGGGTCCTGATTCCAGAGTGGGATGGTGCAGGGCGTGAAGATTATCATAAATCACGGTCATTGGTGATGAATCAGTCACGTTAGAGACCCTTAAGTGGAAGAGTCAGTGGAAGAAGGGCCCATCTGGGAATAGATGATGAGGGGGTAGCTTGAGGGCTCCTGGGGGACATGGACAGGGGACACAATGGAAGAGGCCCCCAGACTGTACAGATAGGTTCAGGGTGAAACCAGGAGGACCAGGTTAGACTTGGGACTGACGAGACACGTCCTGCAAGTCTTGCAGGTGCTGCCCGATGTGACCCTTCACCCGGGGAGGGGCCGGAGCAAAGTCCTGGCCCTTGGCAAGGTGCCGGTACAACTCGGCACTTAGGGTCCGAGTCCACGTGTGTGACTAAAGCTGGGAAAATCCATGGCCTGAGGGAGCCTCAGAAGGCCCTGACCCGCTGAACTGTCGACGCATGGTTTAAACCCTGGCTTTAGATTTTCCATGGACCTTGTAGGAAACGTGCTGGGAGAGGTGCTGTGGTGGCCAGCCCCAGACTGTGATGGGCTGGCTGAGCTCGAGACCCTGCCTGGGTATACCTCTGGGGGCCAGGGTGCGTTTCAGAGGTCGCTGCATCCTTGTTCAGTGGGAAAGATACCCAGACCCTGGGCCCAGGATGGTGTAACCCTACTGGCTTTTTGTGCCACCTGACGGGGCCAGGCTCCTCTCTAACCTGGGTCTGGGTGGGAAGGGCCACTTCATCTTGTCATCCACCAGGGGGCCCTGGTGAGCGGGGCTGGGCCGACAGCCCCGTGGGAGATGTCCACCGCAGCCCCAGCCAGGGAAAAGCTGCCGGCTGGGCACCCCCTGCTGGAAAGCACTGGCAGGAGGGGCAGAGCCCGAAAGGTGTGGCCAGCCGAGCCTCTCCCAGAGCAGCTTCCTGTCACCATGAAGTGTGGCACAAAACCCCTTTCTAGCCCGTCCAGAGCACGGAAAGGGCAGGTTTCCCAACAGGCGCCAGGCCACAGGAGGTGGTTTCCAGTCTGCGTTTTTCCCATTCTCGGGCTGGGGAGGGAACATCAGAGTTGCTCTGCGCCCTCCCACGGTGTGACAAAAGGAGGCAGTGTCCCCCTTCTGCTCCGCCCCCCACCCCAAGGTCCAGTAGAGGCTGTGCAGTCCTCCAGGAGCCCCCTTGCTGTTTGTTTTTTAAAGATTTTATTTATTTGTTTGACTGACAGATCACAAGTAGGCCGAGAGAGGGAAGCAGGCTCCCCGCTGAGCAGAGAGCCTGATGCGGGGCTCAGTCCCAGGACCCCGAGATCATGACCTGAGCCGAAGGCAGCGGCTTAATCCACTGAGCCACCCAGGCGCCCCCTCTTGCTGCTCTTCTGCACCTCTAACAGTGAGGGCCCCCCAGTTTCCTCCTGTCTACCCCACTTCTCCCATTCCTCCCCTGGAGCCGGGGTCCTGTAGGGCCCTCCAGGACACTGACTTCCAGTCCGGCCTCCTGCCCCTGCTGCTGGGTACAGGGACTGTCTCTGGCAAGGTTCCCCTTCTTGAGGGTTGGGACATGTCCTCACGAAGCCTGTGCTCCAGGCCCCAGAAAGACCTCCTGCACCCCCTGCCCCCAAGCCAAGAACCGTGTAACTTGGTCAATTGGGGAGATTCGGGGCCTGCGCCCAGGGAAGCACTGGCCGGATCCTAAAAGGAAAGCTTCAAATCATTCAACAGCCGCAGGCACCATGGCTGCCCCCCACCCCCCGAGACAAGCAGCAGACACCCTGGCTGCTTTGGGGGAGTTTATTTCCCGGTCAGAAAAGGAGAAGCAGGGTCAGGCTCCTGAACATTCTAGGCCCAGGCCCAACAGGGGAGGCAAGGGGAGGGGAGGCACAGGGGAGGCCCCGACTGTGCGCGCTTGGTCCCACAGCTGTCCTGGCTGGGTCCGGGGAGGGCCTGCCGGGGATGGTGGCACCGAGCCTGGGGGCAGAGGTGGCAGGCCAGGGGGCCCAGAGGACGGCACATATGGAGGCAATAAATACTGACAGGCCAGGCACACGACTCCAGGCCGGCAGGCCCCGGTGGGACGAGTAAGGCTCGGCCGCTGGCTTTGTCCACCGAGGGCGGTCTGCTGGGGCCGTGGGCTCCAGCACTGCCCGCCAGGACAAAGAAGGCAGAGGCGTGAGGACACCTGGCCTCCCAGATGAGAATGGAGGCAACTTCAGTTTTGGCAATCTGGCTTCCCCCCAGCCCCTGGAGCCGTCCCCACAGCCCCGGCCGGGGGAGGGGGCTGGCTAGGCCCTGGCGGGCAGGGGAGCAGCAGCAGCACACCCCACACCCCTCCCCGGGCCACGGGGACTGCGGGTGGGGCAGGGACCGGGGGAGACCACATGCTCATGCAGACATGGGGGGGTTAGAGGTTAGTGACGGCCCCCACAGCACACGTTCCACATGTTAAGGCATCATGGTTAGACAGTTACTGACAGCGATGGATGAACTGACCGGGGACAGGTGAAAGCAGGAGGCTGGCTGGCCCCCAAGAGGCCTCGAGTCATGCACCCCACCCCACCCCCACCCCGTTAGAAGAGAAAGAACAGGATCCAGGGCAACTGCAAAGGCCTGCAAGGACCCGGGCGTCCAGGAAACGCCCTCGGAAGAGCCAGTGCCTCAGGTCAGATCAGAACGAGTGGAGGAACCCAAAGGGGTACGGAAGGGGAGGTGGAGGCCTGGCCTGGAGGCTCCCTCCCCCCTCCCCAGCACAGGCAGAAGCAGCAAGGCGAGACCACCGAGGAGGCTGGGGCCAGGAGGGAGGGGCAGGGTCGGCTGGGGGCGGGGGGCAGACCCGTCAGCACTTTGGTAAGGGGTCAGGATGGAGAAGGGGGGCTGATGGGGGTGGGGCACGTCAGACAGGTCCGTCCGTCTGTCCGGAGGCCTGCCCGCCTTCCGGGTCAGGGCTCAGTCCTTCCAGTCCTTTTTAATGGTAAGGTTCCACTCCCAGGACAGGTGGTCCGTCTTGTCGTCGTCCGTGAACCGGGACTTGATGTTGTAGCTCCCTCGGGCCAGCATACCCTTGGGCGCCTCCTCCGTGGGGGTCAGAAACTCGTACTCCTCCGCCCGGGGTCCGTAGCTCCCCACCATGTAGTCGGTCTTGTCGACTGCGTGCAGGAAATGGGCGGTCACCAAGGCTGCCGACCCCACGCAGGGCCGGCATCTCCCCATGCAGCACCCCCATCGTGGGGGCAGGGCGCCACCCCCCCACTCACTCTTGACGCCCTTCCTATACGTGTGTTGGATGTACTTCATGCCAGACACGATCTCCCGGTTCACCTGCAGGGAGAGAAGCCAGGCCAAGCTCGGCGAGGCTTTCCAGGCCCACGGCCCCCCAGCACCTCCCACAGCCCCGGCGCCTTACTCGGAAAGAGATTTTTATCCGGTATTCCACGCCCTCCTTCAGCACAAAGGACTGCCTCCTGAAGCCCTCCAGATCGCCTGTGCCCAAGAAAAGATTGTCTAGAAGGCTCAGCTGCAGGAAGGGGCACAACACTCCCTCCGTGCCCACCCTGAGCCACACAGCCCCAGGCGGCCCCATCCAGGACCCCCAGCCCCTCCAAAGCCAGGGCCGCAGACTTCCGGGCCGCGCTTCCCACGCCCCCCACAAGAGGGCACGGGCGTGCTGAGAAAGTACTTGCAGCGGAACCAGCAGGCTAACCCTAACCTCAGGCCACTCACCTGTCAGGTCCAGCTCCAGGGGCCCCGGGGCCGTGCTGCACACCAGGGTCAGGCGGGTCACAACAACATTGGGGACGTTGGGGTCTGCGGATGAGAGCAGGTTAGAGCTCTACCCCAGCCCTAACTTGCCGTTGGCGGGGGGAGGAGCGGCTGGCAGCAGGAACCCACAAGTGACAGGTGTCCCTCTCGGTGCTGCCTCAGCCCACTTACCAGCAGACACAGTCACGCGGCCCAACAGGGCCTCCTTGTACTTGCGCAGACTCTCGTCATCCTTGTCCAGCTCCTGGATCTCCTGGATGCTCTTCTGGGCGGGGGGCTTGTAGTTGACCGAGTGCTCGTCCTCCTCGTTCTCCGCGGCGATCTGTGCCAGCTGCTCCGCGGTGGGCTCCTGCTCGGCCATGCTCACCTCTAGCTGGGTCTGCGACACCTGTGGGACCGGCAGGGTTGTGGCAGCCTGAAGGCATGCAGTGTCTGCCTGTCTGGCCTCTCAGCAGGCCGACCGCCAGCACGCCTCTGCCGGATGGACGGGCCCTTGGCGAGTAACCGGCCCCGTGCTTGGGCCCCAGGCAGGCAGGCCTTTTGGAGGAAAGCAACTGCAGGCAGAGCTGTGCAAAAGTCCCGAACACAGACTCCTGAAGCCCAGAGAAGACCACACTCTGTGCCCTGCCCACCTTGGGTAGCGCATCCAGAACTACGAAGGCCCCCCAGTGTGCTCCTTAGGAAGACGGGGCACACCTCTCCCACAGCTGGGCACAGAGACAGCCCCCCCCCCCCCGCCGCACTGGCAGGGCGGGGCCACCTCTTCAATCCTGCCCAAATCCTGCCCTTCTTGCGAAGCTGCCCAGACCCTCTTCCTAAGGAAACCTCCTCCTGGGTCTCCCTGACCACACACTCCTTGGGTTTTGTCCTAACAGGGGAGTGGGCCCTGTCCTGCAAGTGCAGGGTTCTCCTGGAGCTCAGATGACCGGCCGGCCGAGAGCCACAGGCGGGTCCCAGGCAGGCACGAGGAACCCCAACCATCTGCCAGCCTTCTCCCCAACTGCGAGGCCGTGTGACCCGCAACGTGGGAAGGGCTGCAGGGCTGCAAGGTCTCGGCGCCCCTTCCGGGATCCTGGCTCAGAAGAGCTTGGGGCAGCGCTGTGGAGCGCACGGCAGCGCAGGGGGCAGCGCAGGGGGCAGCCCCGGGCTCCCCAGGACGAAGGATCCCCCCGCGCCCGCCAGAACGGCTGAGGAACCGGCGAGGCCCTCTCCGACCCTCGCGCCGCACGGGAAGTGGGCCAGAGCGCAGTCCACGCTGGCCCTCGGCCGGCCCCGGAAGGACCGCCGAGCCTGTCCCCCGGGACCGCGCCGGCAGCCTGGAGCCGCCCGGCGCCGGACCTCACAAAGGGCCGCCGGAGCCCCGAGCCGGCCGGCCGCCACAGGTGGGGTGGGGCGCGCCCGCCGGTCCCGGCCTCCGGGCCGCTTCCTCGGGAATTCCTCCCGAAGGCTCACGCCCTGACGCCACCCAAGTGTGGCCGCAGGCGACGGGCTCCGCGAGCGCGCCGGCCGCGGCCCCCACTTCCTTCCGCAGGGCTCCGCAATCTGGGCGGGCGCGCGGGCTGCGGGGCTCGGGGGCCTCGCCGCGCGGGCCGGCCGCCGCGCCCGCGG
>NC_081572.1:1039515-1052147 GCF_022355385.1 Mustela nigripes | reverse complement strand
GCTTTGCTGCCGGTGGTTTTTGTTGGTCCCGGGCGTCCTCGGGGCTCGGCCGCCAGCCCGGGGCACGGGGCAGTTTCACGGCCTCGCGTGCGCCTCCCCCTTCCCGTACATCGTGACCCGTCCCCGAGGTGAAGCGCGGGACCGGCGGCCTGTGTCGTCCGACTGGGACCCCAGGGCCGCCCCGGCGCCGCTGCAGGGGAGCCTGTCCCCGCGCGGGTGGCCCGGCCCCTCCGTCCGCTGTTGCTCGCGCACGCGAGAGGAGCGCCGGGCTGTCGGCTGGGGTCCGACGGGTGCCGCGCGCAGACCCGGAGACGCTGTGTAGTCCCCGCGCGCCCCCGGCTCCCGCGACCCCGGCGGGTCCCCGCGCGACCCCGGCTCCCGCGACCCCGGCGGGTCCCCGCACACCCCCGGCTCCCAGGACCTGGCAGGGCCTGGGGCGCCTGCCCACCTGCGACGCTGCCCTCGGCCTCCGCCATCCCCGGCCCCCGCCCGGCCCCTCCTGTGGATGGAGGCATTTTCTACCACAATCTGAATGCCAAATAGGAACCTGGCTATCTTTTGAACACGTTTAAATATTGAGGATTCTGTGTAACTGAGGGGTCGCGCGGTCAGCTTTGTGTGCGGAGCGGCGGTTCGGTGGGTTGCTTGCCAGGCTTCCTGTCGTCGGAAGTCCAGAGCCCACAGCCCACTGCCCTGCATTGCCCAGTTGTACCTAGAGGAGAACTCTGCTTTCAGATGACCCAAGTGCTTTTATTTATTTTTTATTTTTATTTACTTTTTAAGATTTTGTTTGTTCATTAGAGAGAGAGAGCACAGGCGGCCGAGGGGGGGCGGGGGGACAGCAGAGGGAGAGGAAGAAGGCTCCAGGCTGAGCAGGGAGCCTGACCAGGATGCGGGGGTCATGACCTGAGTGGACGGCAGCCCCTTGATGGCCTGAAGTCACCCAGGAGCCCCGCCACCACCAAGAGCTTTTAAGAAACAAAGCAAAAAGCAAAAAATTCCTATTGTAGGAAATTTCAGACATATACTTTGTTAGGAATCTGTTACTGTGTAAAAACACGTGGGGGCATTTAGCAGCTTAAAACAAGAGTTCCTCGGCTGTTCCTGGGGGCCCGGGAGCGGCGTGGCTGGTGGTCCGGCTCTGGTCTCCTGAGGCTGTCGCAAGCAGTGGGCCAGAGCGGATCCTAACATCTGGGGGAATTCCAAGCCCTTGCCAATGCGGTGAGCAGGATGCTCCGTCCTTGTGGGCCAGAGGGTTTACTGCCCTGCCACCCCCCACTCCCGGCCCCTCCAGAGGACTGCTTGCAGCAAGGCCACTGGCTTCTCCCAGGAGGCCTCGGAGAGACAGGTGGACGCGGAATAATAGCCAGCAGAGCAGCAAGCAGCGTCTCTAATAACATCCGTCTCAGGAGGAAGGTCGCTTCTGCACTCTTCCGGCCTCACAGACCTGCCCTAGTATAGCCTGGGAGGGGCCCACGGGGCTGGCAGTACCAGCAGGCAAGGCCGTTGGGCCTGCCTTGGAGGTGGCCCCCCGCACGCACCAGAGGAGAGAGAAGGGCAGGACGAGCCCAGGGCACCGGCCGTCTAGCCTCCACAGTTAGCCTAGGGCCCGGCTTGTTCCCCTGTGCCAGCTACTGGTTGGAAGCAAACCTCAGAGGTTATTTCCACCGTGAATATTTCAACACGTATTTATTTCAAAGGAAGGGAATCCTTTCTGGGGAGAAGCAACAGTCACAGCCCCAGTATCTGCCCTGTTCACGTATCTACCACTGTGTAAGGAACCATCCGAAGTGGAAGGGCTCAGAGCTGTGATTTACAGCTCTCTCCGCTATTCTGTGGGCTGGGTGAGCTCCGCTGGGGCTCTCCTGCCGCTGCCGTCAGATCAGGTCCACGCTGGGGCCCCATCGGGTTGCGCCTGAAGGAGACTGCCGGCCCCAGGCCCTTCCATGAGACTCCTGTGAGATTTGGGCCGCTGGATCCAAGAGCAGATGTTCTGAGAGGCCTGTTCCCAATCTCCATGTGAACCCATGGGGGCTTCCAGAGACCAGACTCCTGCCGCTTTTCATGGGTCAAGCAACTTGAGCCAGTGCAGGTCTAAGGGCCGGGAATCAGATCCCACCCTCTCAATGGGAAGAAAAGTGTCCCTCTAATAGGACCAAATGACGCACGTTCGTCTCCGGTTAACACGCTGCCTGCCAGGACCCCCGAAAGTCTTCATTTTGGCGTCAGCTCAGGGCGCAGGTGAGAGTGAGGCTGGGGTGTGACTTATCTTAATTTGGAAATTGGGGCTCAGGACCCAGGAGCCCTGCCCCGCAGCACCGGATAAACCATCCCTGACCTGCACAACCTGTGAGTGTGATAGAAAATGGGGCGCCTGGGTGGCTCAGTGGGTTAAGCCTCTGCCTTTGGCTCAGGTCATGATCCCAGGGTCCTGGGATCGAGTCCCGTATCGGGCTCTCTGCTCAGCAGGGAACCTGCTTCTCTCTCTCTCTCTCTCTCTCTCTGCCTGCCTCTCTGTCTGCTTGTGATTTCTCTCTGTCAAATAAATAAATAAAATCTTTAAAAAAATAGTATACCTACCAAAGTTAACAATGCTTTCTTAGTATCATCAAATGTTAAATGTTCAATTTTTCCATCTCAAAACTTTTTTTTTTCTTTTTTAAGATTCTATTTAGGCACGCCTGGGTGGCTCAGTTGTTTGGTATCTGCCTTCGGCTTGGGTCATGATCCTAGGGTCCTGGGATCGAGCCCTGCATGGGGCTCCCCACTCAGCTTCTCCCTCTGCCACCCCTGCTGCTTTGTGCTCTCTCTTGCACTCTGTCAGATAAATAAATACAATCTTTAAAAAAAGAAACTAAAAACAACTCTTGTTCAAGCTGGCCTGTCCACATCAGGATCGAGGCAGGGTCAACACCGTGCACTTGGGCAGTGTGTGGCTGAAGTGTTTTTTCTCATGCACCTGTCTGAAAGCAGCCAGATGTCCCACAGTTCAATTAAGTTCTGGCGCTTTCTGGAGGTAGCCCAGACCTGCAAGTTGAGGGCTCAGTCCTACGAGGCGAGGCTCCCCCTACTTCAGATGCCAGACGTGTGTCAGGTCCGCGGGCTGCCCATGGTTTTGCTGGCCGGTTATAAACACAAGGGGATCCTTTCTGGGGAGAAGCAACAGTCACAGCCCCATTATCTGCCCTGTTCACGCATCTACCACTGTGTAAGGAAACACCCAAAGTGGAGGGGCTTGACCACTCCTCAGGTTTGAGAACTTGCTAAAACAAGTCACAGAACTCAGGAAAATGCTTTACTTACAACGACTGGTTTATGATAAAGGACACAACACAAGAATGGCCAATGACCAGAGATGTCTCTGATGAGGCATGAGGCATGGGGTCGGGGTTGTAACTTCCTTGCCTTTCTCCAGGTGCACCACCCTCCCAGCACCTCCAAGGGTTCACCAACCCAGAAGCCGAACCCCATCATTTAGGGGTTTTTATGGATGTGTCATTAAAAAAGGCACAACTGCGGGGCGCTTGGGTGGCTCAGTGGGTTAAAGCCTCTGCCTTTAGCTCAGGTCATGATCTCGGGGTCCTGGGATCGGACCCGGATCGGGCTCTCTGCTCAGTGGGGAGCCTGCTTCCTCCTCTCTCTGTCTGCCTCTCTGCCTACTTGTGATCTGTCTCTGTCAAAGAAATAAATAAAATTTTTTAAAAAAGGCACAACTGGTCAAATCATCAGCCATCGATGATGAACTCCGTTTCCAGCCTTGCTCCCCTCCGCAGACGTTGGGGTGCGATGGGGCAGAACATCCCACTCCTCTGAACATGGCTTGGTCTTTCTGGTGACTAGCCTCCACCCTGGAGCTGTCCAGGGGCCCCAAGAGTCATCTCATCAGCCCTGGTGTAGTTGGCTGAAAGGTTTTATTTTATTTTTTACTTTATTTATTTAGTTATTTATTTATCTATTAAAAAGATTTATTTATTTATTTGACAGACAGAGATCACAAGCAGGCAGAGAGAGGGGGGAAGCAGGCTTCCTGCGTGCAGGGAGCCCGATGCACGGCTCGATCCCAGGACCCTGGGATCATGACCTGAGCCGAAGGCAGAGGCTTTAACCCACTGAGCCACCCAGGCGACCCCCCTGTTTTTTTAAACCCCTTTTTTTTTTTTTTTAAGATTTTATTTATTTGAGAGCGAGCGGTAGAGAACACAAGCAGGGGGGAGGAGCAGAGGCAGAGGGACAAGCGGACACGCTGAGCAGGGAGCCCAGTGCAGGACTGGATCCCAGGACCCCGGGATCATGACCCAAGCCAAAGGCCGACGCTCTAACTGACCGAGCCACCCAGGTGTCCCCGAATATCCTTGTTTTTAAAGAAACGCACACAGAAGGGTTTGGGGAAAGCGGCCGCTTGCTGCACTCCGTCTCCATCGGTTCCGATTAAAACGTGGAGCGCCAGCATCGGGGAGTCCGGCGAGAGCCACGGGAACTTCTTGTCCCATTCTCACTTCCTTCCTGTAAATTTGAACATCAGAACTACAAAATAACAGCTAAGGACCTTCACAGTTAAACAGAGAAGCGGGCGGCCGCGAGCACAATGACAAGGCTGGGACCGTGGGACACGGGCTGGCGGCGCCGCAGGGAGTCGGCTTCGGCAGCTGGAGCGCAGGCCCCGGGGAGGGAGAGCGGACTCGGCCGCTGCAGCACAACCTTCATCCCATCCAACAAAGCCGACGGGTCCAACTCACGGCTGGGCGCGCTGCCCGCCGGGCACGGGACGCTCTGGCCGCCAGCGCTCCCAGGCGGCGCCCAGGGAGGCGCCGCGAAACCGTGAGAACGGCTATTCAATCCAGACTCTTCTTTCTTTCTTTCTTTTTTTTTTTTTTTTTAAAGATTTTATTTATTTATTGGACAGAGAGAGATCACAAGTAGGCAGAGAGGCAGGCAGAGAGAGAGGAGGAAGCAGGCTCCCCGCTGAGCAGAGAGCCCGATGCGGGGCTCGATCCCAGAACTCTGGAATCATGACCTGAGCTGAAGGCAGTGGCTTAATCCACTGAGCCACCCAGGCGCCCCTTTCTTTCTTTTTTAAGGATAAGGAAGATAAAAAAATGCAGGCGAAACCACAGGAAGATACCTCTTTGCCCCAGATGATGGCTGAGGTAGGTGGACGGTGCACACCGGCAACCTTGTGCTGGCCAGTGAGGGTGCGGGAGGGCGCAGCTGCCCACCGACCCCAACGCCCATCCTAGAGGCACGTGTTCTAGAAGACTGTGTGCACACACCCAGCAGCCCGTGCCTGGAACAGCTCACATGCTGGCCCACCACACGGCGCGGGAACAAAGCGTCAGTCCTCACCGGGTTCTGGCAAGACACTGAAGTGTGAATTCCGTGCTAGTGAGCGGGTCTACTTGGAAAGCACGACGCCAAGTGAGAGAAGCCAGAGACAGAGGGGCACGCGTGGCAGGATTCCCTTTATGCGCCACGTCCAGACCGGCATGTGCCGGGACAAGGGGAGGAGTAGGGAGTCACTGCTAGTGGAGTTTCTTTTTGGGGCGATGAAAATATTCTGGAACTTGAATGAGCTGTTGGACTGTGACCCTGTGAATGTGGGAAAGTCACTGTGAAATTAAAATTCTACCTTCCAAATGGGTCAACTTTATGGTATGTCAATTCTATCTCACTAAAGCTGTCGTTTAAAATAAGCCCAGTAGGAGCATCCTGGTGGCTCAGTGTAGAGCACGTGACTCTCAGTCTCAGGGCTGTGAGTTTGAGCCCCATTGGAGGGTAGAAGGGACTAAAAAAATAATAAAATAAAAAGTACAATAAATAGGGGCACTTGGGTGGCTCAGTAGGTTAAGCCTCTACCTTCGGTCATGGTCCCAGGGTCCTGGGATCCAGCCCTGCATCGGACTCTCCACTCAGCAGGGAGCCTGCTTCCTCTCTCTCCCTCTCTGCCGGCCTCTCTGCCTGCTTGTGATCTCTGTCTGTCAAATAACTAAATAAATAATCTTAAAAATAAAAAATACATAACTAGAACGCCTGCAGAACCCAGGTCTGGAGAGCACTGGGAGGTGGTTCTGTTTGTACCGTCACCCTCTGTGCTGACTGAATGTGTTAAGCTTCTCTTTTTCTTTTTTTTTTTTTTAAGATTTTATTTACTTGACAGACAGCAAGAATACATAACAAGGGGAGAGGCAGAGGGGAATAAGGCCCCCAATGCAGGACTCCATCTCAGGACCCTGGGATCATGACCTGAGCCAAAGGCAGACATTTCACCGACTGGGCCACCCAGGCGCCCCTATTTTTAAAGTGACCTCTTCCTCCAACATAGGGCTCAAATCCATGACCCCAAGAGCCAAAGTCACACACTCTGTCAATGGCTCCGGCCGGGCACCCCGATATCCTGTGTTTACCCCCCGGCCAGTCTGTCCCCCATCGGAGCAGATGTCTGAGGGCAGGGACTTCTGTCTTGCACTCACTGCTGTGTCCCCAGCTCGTGAGGATGGCGCTTGGCATGCGGCAGGCACTCACATATTTGCCGTCTGAGTAAATAAGTTTTCTTTAAGCTCAAAAATAGAAAGATCAGTTGACCAGGTTTCCGGGAGGATGAATGAGATCTGCACGGAAAGCCTGACGGCGAGGGAGGCCCAGGCCCTCCACGGCGGTTTCTCGATTTCTGCAGCCCCGACTGGAGAGCGGCGCCAAGTCTGCGTTCCCACAGTTAACTTCTGTCGTAGGTGTGAGACTGTATCACGATTTCTCACTTTTGTTTCCCGTGTCAGGCTCGCAGCTCCCTGAAGAACCAAACTCCTCACTCCGCAGACACGTGCGGACAGACAGAGGTGAGAGGGCCCAGATGTCGGGGAAGGGCCACCGCTGCTCATCGCCGACTTTGGCTGCCGCGATTCCTGCAGTCCGCAAGCAGAGAGGCCTGCCGCTTGTTCCAGAATGCTCGGTAACACACATCTTCGCTCAACTAACCAAGAGCCAAGGACACGCCGGCAGCTGGCCGGCTCCCCACTGCACGGGCCATCTGATGACAGGTCCGGCCCGGGGGCTCGGAGTCCTGCAGCCAGTCCGCTGTTCCTCCCCGGGGCCGGCTTCCTGCTCAACGCGCAGAGCAACTCAGACAGGCCAGGCAGATCCCATACCCATTTCTGGGCCCAGCACTGAGCTTCTGTGTGGACCGCCGGCCATGAAGAAGGCCGGTTAGCATCCACATTCGGGCTAAGGGGCAGCCAGTCCAGCCGGGTGGCTCTGAGGGGCACTGGCCAACGGCAGTTCAGTGTCTGAGCAAAAAATGTGTGGGAGAAAAACATGTAAAACCCCCAAGTTTTATTTCCTCTTTCACTCATTTAACTGGAATCTTGGGGGATGAAGAGTGCTGGCCGTTGCAGGGTCACCTGGCACTGTTCTTTCGGTGACCAGGTGCCCAGCTTGCCTTGGATCACGGCCGCCGTCTCTGCACACAGCAGACCCCCTTCCTTCTCAGGAGCGTCCCTGCGTACACACGGTTCTACTTGGAAGTAGAACGAGGTTTCCTGGGGCGCCTGGGGGGCTCACTGGTTGGGTGTCTGCCTTCGGCTCATGTCGTACTCCCCAGGTCCTGGGATGGAACCCGCACCGGGCTCCCTGCTTAGCGGGCAGCCTGTCTCTCCCTCTGCCACTACCCCTGCTTGTGTTCCTTCTCTTGTGGTCTGTCAAATAAGTAAAATCTTAAAAAGAAGTAAGATGAGGTTTTCTGTCCCACAAATGAAGGAGTCAAGGCTCAAAGCCATCGAGGCTGCTCCCCACCTGTAGGACGCACGCAGCACCCGCCCCCTCGGACTCGCTAAATTTCAGGGTCTTCTTATTCAGTCACCCCTCTCCACCCCATGGTCTCCCCAGCTCCTGCAATGTCACCCCCTTCAGTTTCTCCTGTCACTTTCCTGGGTCATGCCACTGACCACTGCTTTGCCAGTGTCTGCCTATCACCGGCTGCTAAACTGGCAACATCCAGTGCTCAACACCCGTGGGACGTCGGTTGGCGTCCCGGTGTCTCTGCCTGACTCCTAGATCCCACCCTGAGCGCCGCCCCTTCCCCCACTTTTCTCTTGGGCCTTTCTCACCACACGTGGCACCTTCAGCCACGGCTCCAGTGCCTCTGAGCCACCCCCCCACCTCCCCATCCCGGCGGCCAGCAGCAGCAGCACCTGTGGCCTCTGGCCCAGGCCTACCTTCCCCCTCCAGCAGGGGTGCTCTTCAAGTAGCCACCACCTCTCCCACGGCTGTCTCCCTATCCAGCACGAGGCTGCTCCGCGGACACCGCCTCCCAGGGCCCCCTCTGTGCCGGGGTCACATGACCTCGACCTATCCTGCCCTTGTGGCCGCAGCCGCCAAGGCCAGGCGAGTGCCAATCCCTCCCTGGGACACTGGGCTCCTCCAGGGCTGAGCTGGAGCGTGCCGGTCACGCTTCCGTGCAGTGCCTGGTGTCAGCGGGCCGTTCAAGTGGCAGCTGCCGGCTGCGTAGCAACGGCGCCGGTAAAGGCACCACGGCCAACGTGCGAGTTGACCCCGGAGCCACAGGGCACAGCCTGGCGGGTCCTTATCCGGCCACACCAGCCCTCCCTGCCACGCAGCTCTGCTCTCCGCAGCCCCCGGCCTTCCCGGGGCTCTCTTCTCTGTGGAGGCCACTGCCCTCCAACCGCCTGCTGCACCCGCAACTGTGCTCGGGGGGCCGCAGAGCAGGGGCCCTTAGGTCTCACTGGCTTCCAGGCACAACTGCGCCCTGGGCACCAGCTCCAGAGAGGGAGAGAAACCCTGAGGACCACAGGGTGGTCTCCTGACCCACCCTCCCAGGGCGGGGATCTCAGCCTCTCCCGAGCAGCATGTCTGAGCACGGAAGCAGAGGCAAGTGGCCAAGTGACATGGCCGGCCTGCCCTCTTCTGTCCCAGAGGGGGTCCAGGTGGGGCAGCTGCCGGCCCTCCCTTCCAGAGCTGTGTGCTCAGACGCGCCTCTGCCACAGCTCCCCCGAGCGTTTCACCCAGGACACAATTAAAGGCACACTTTCTGGCTGGCTCCTGCTTCCATGGGAGAGACTAACAGGAAAGGCTTAGGTTGCGAAGTCAGAACTGCTGATCCGTGCTTCTGACAAGCAGAATTCCAGGAGGAGAGGGACAGCCTGGCCACAACACGGCGTCCCCGGGCCCCCTCACGTCACACACTGCAGGCGGTGGTGGTGGCTCCTGCCATGTCCTCCCGCCCACCCTATGGGAGAGGACGGGGCTAGGGCGGGCCGAGCAGAGAGCACGGCTGCCGGCGCCGGACGGGACCGCTCCACGCACGTTCGGCCAGGCCCAGGGAAGGACTGCGACGCGGACGAGGCACCGCTCCAGTTCCACACGCATCTCTGCTTTATTATGGCAAAGGTGAAAACACCACCTTCCCACAATGCCAACAGGTAACATTTATCCCAAAAATAACTCAGTACAAAACACGGCTGTTTCAGATTAAAAAAAAAAAGAAAAAAGAAAACAAAAAAACCAGAAAAACCCAAAACAAAACAAAAAAGGAAAGAAAAAAAAAAACCTTTACACGAGTTTTTAAATCCTATCTTAAAACATAAAAGAAACAAATCCGTCATTGGCCGCACAGCCCCAGTCCAGCGCCCCTCCCAGCCGGGGGCACAGAGGAGACATCTGGGTCCTGCTCCACACCAGGATCTGCCGCGCTTTAGCTGGTGTCCATCTGCAAGACACACGCAAGTGCTCGCTCAGCGGCCGGCCCGTGCCCCCCGCACCCCCCAGCCCGGCCCGGGACTTACTCTCGCGTTATAAGCGTCCAGCTGGGCGTCCAGCTCCTCTGCAGAAAGCTGCTGCTTTGAACTCCGGCCAGTGCCTCTGCCCCTGCCCCGGCTTCCTCCGCGGGTGCCTCTCCGGGTGCCGCCGCCGCCACCAAAACCCCCGGAGCCGCGGTTTCTGGTCATCCCGCCTCTGTTCACGCTAGCGAGGAAGAGGGAGTCACTCTCCGGACGTGGAAAGGCCTGCGGGCCCACGCGGCGCCCCGGCCCCGGCGCTCACCTCTGTGTGGGTCTCCGCTGCGTGTCGATCTGTGACGTGACGAGCTGGATGTTCATGGGGCGGCCTGCGGCAGAGAATACAAGAGGCGTCCCGGTTAGAGGGCCCTGAGACGCACCGACGGCGCCACAGCCTGGTCTCCACGCAAGCACCGGCAAGGGACTCTGTGTGTCTCCGGTGCTCCCGACAAGGGGAGTGGCCGAGCGAGCCTGGCGGGAGAACGAGGTGCTGCTGGGGACAACCCCACCAAACCCGCCGCCTCGCTCCTTCTCAGTCCAGGTGACGTGGGGGTCTGGTCAGGCGTCTGGGGCGCTCTGGGTGGAAAGGTGTGGGTGGCCTGACGGAAGAAGAACCGGTACCTTTGTCTTTACGACTACAGCCCCGCACTCAGAGCTGTACTATGGCGGTTCTGAGAAGGCTTCACAGAAGTGAGTCTTCCGGAAGGAGCTGAGGAGGGGAGGGATGTAGCTCGCTGGATGGGGGTTCACAAGAGGTTGGTCCCGATGTGTGGGGCAGCATGAGAGGTGGCAGGATGGAAGAGAGAGACAAAGGGGCGAATGCAAAGTGTCCTCGGCCACAGGGGGAAGGCATACTCCTGCACGGACAGCTGCCAGCCCCAGACCGCACAAACGAGACGCAGCCCCGCCATCATCCTGGGTCCAACCGCAGACGCACCATCCAGGGGGACCCCGTTGTATTGCTTCATAGCTTTCAGGGCGTCTGCCTTCCGTTCAAAGTGCACGTCGGCGGTTCCTAAACTGCGCCCGGAGCGGTCGTAGTGCACAGCCGCCTTCTTCAGGGTCCCGAATTCAGCGAAGAGCTCCTGGAGGCCGGGAAAAGCAGCTGTCAGCCAAGTGGCTTCCCTTTGGGTGGCCCAGGGCACTCCCCGGGCATGTGAGCTGCTCTGGGGTCGTTTCCCTGGGCGGCAGACACGTGGGGGGGCAGGGCAGTGGTAGGGGAAGGGAGGGGCAGCCGGGACAGCAACTTCCCGGAGCAGCTGGGCCTGAGGGCTCCTGCCAGCTGGGGACCTTACATCTGTCCCAGGATGCAGGTAAAGGACCACAGAGCCCACCAGTGAAGGGAACAAGATTAAGTTGCTATCTTCTTCAACAGAGGAAAACTGACAACACACCCAAGGACTGTGCCAAGAAACAGCAAAGGCCAAGATCACAGAGCAAGGGATGCTATCCGACATGTGGACATGTGGACCAGCTCACAGGGCCCGTTGATTCGGGAGCCCTGACCCAGCCCCTCCCCCAGGGCGGATTCTGGCTCACCTTTCCCTCTCCTCCTACTCAAGCCTGCCGCAAAGGCTGAAGTCAAGCGCTGCCATGGAAACTGCCCTGACCTCAGGCAGGCTGGGAGTTGGAGAGGGAACCCAGAGTGTGGGGCTACTCCGGCCGCAGGCACACAGCGGGAAGTGGAGTTCACCAAAAGCGGTTTCCAGTGGATGCCAGAAACCACCTTAAAAAAAGTGTTGAGACACCGTGAGTGCTCACCGGCCTTGCTCTGTCCTCCCACGGCAGTCAAACAAGCAGCGGGGCTCCGGGGAACTGAACCCAGGAAGGCCCAGCACCCTGACCCAGCCATCTCTGGGACTGATCCCCAAGATGTCTTTACTTCATCAGAAAACAAGTAAATATGCCTTTAAAATCTACATGCCTTTGAAATTCAAACAAAAAACCCAAAGAACAAAAATAAAAAATGCCCCCAAAAACAGAAAACAAAACAAAACAACAAAAAAGAAAACAAAGAAAAAAAAAGCTTCAAACAAAGCTGGGTTTGAGAATCATGGTGCTCAAAAGACCAGGGGAGGACCAAGGCCCAAGTCCCGTGAGACCCGGAGCTGGGGCTCGAGGCACACCGAGCCCCCTTCTGCGCTCTGCACACTGACTGCCACGGAAGAAGATCCTTCTCCTCCCAACGACCTTAGAACCAGGAGCGAATAAGCCAAACGGACACCCTAAGTGCGGCCGCGACCCAGGGAAGGCGCACCCCAGGCCGGTCTCCCCCGCGGGGAACTGACCGCTCGGGCAGAGCGTCTTCGGGCGCAGGCGCATCGGCAGGGCAGCCGCTCCCCACGGTCAGCTGGGGCCGGCCTCCCCGCACGCTGAGCTGCCGGCCGGCCTGGCACCTGCGGCCCGGCCTCTGCTCCGCACTCCTGCACCCCGTAGAGGGGCCGGGGGCTAGCCCTGCCGCCCGGGGGGCCCTCGGCCCTCAGCCGGGCACATCCCAACCGGGACCAAGTCGGCGAGGGCAACTGCTCAGCGCGACACTCGCGCCCTCACCTGAATGTCAGCGTCGGACACTCCGAAATCCAGGTTGGACACCAGCAGTTTCCCCCCCGTCTCGACGCCCGCGCCGCCCCCGAAGCCGCTGTCGAACAGGTCGTGCTGCCACTTGTCCGGAAGCTGCTTCGGCTGGAGGAGAGACGCGAGAGCCGACCCCGACCGTGAGCGTCGGCCCGGGGCTCCCGCGCTCCCGGGCAGCGGCGCACGGTCCGCGCGGAGGCCCGCAGCTCGCCCTTCCCGCCCACGCCGCGGCCGGCCCGCCGGGCCCCCACGCTCCCGCGCGCCGCGGCTCCCTGC
>NC_081572.1:1002511-1034515 GCF_022355385.1 Mustela nigripes | reverse complement strand
GGATGGGCCCGCCGCCTCGGTTCACTCGCGCGGCGGCCTGCGCCCCGCCGCCACGGCCGCCCTGGGAGCCGGCCCGGCCGCGGCCCCGGCCTCCGCCGCGGCCACCTCGCTGGCTCCGGTTCAGCTTAATGATGTCGTCCAGAGACATGTCCATTTTGTCGGCCATGGCGGGCGCGGAATCGGCCTTGGCTCGAGCCCGCGCGTCAGCACGCCGGCGCGTCACTTCCGGGGCCGCGCGGCGTCTTCCGGTGCCGAGGCCTCGGAGAGGCCGGGGATTGGCTGTGAGTGCACGGCGGGGGCGGGGCGGCGCGTGCGCGCTAGGGAGCGAGCTGGGCGGGCGCTCCGGAAGGTGCCGGGCAGTGGCCGCGGTCGTTTTTATACCTTCCCGCGCGGGCGCTGCCAACGGAAGGCGGGCGGGGCAGCGCGCGGTCAGGCCGGCGGAGGTGCGAGAGCGCGGGGCGGAGCGCGGCCGTTGGGGCGGGACTGGCGCGCCGCCCCTCCCCCCGCTGCCCGCGCGTGCCTGGACCCCGCGCGTCTGCCCCGCGCCCCACCCTCTCCCCGGACGGAGCGCGCGCCCCGCGCCCCGCGCGCCCCGCCCCGCCCCGCCGCGTCTCCCCGCGCCCCGCGCCCCGCGCCCTCGCCCTCGCTCCTCGCGCTTCGCGCGCTCCCCGCGCCCCGGTCCCGCCCTGCAGCCCCTCTTCCGCGCTCTGGTCTGGCGGCGGCGGCGGCGGCTCCCGACCGAAGTCCTTGCTGAGCAGGGCCGCAGGCCGAGCGGGCTGGGTGGGTGCCCCCGCGTGGCCAGCTGGGCCGGGCTCTCCTGGGCCGCCCGGGCCGGCCGCAGCCCTCCGAAAAGCCCGGTGCGGCCCCTCTCTGCAGGCACGGGTGGGAGCCCGCGCTGCGCTTCGAGGACGCCGGGCAGCCCGTGCCGAGCGTGTAGACATCCCTGCGGGTGTGGGAGCCTGGCTCGCCCTCCCGGGGGCGCCCGGGCCCTGGCCCGCCGGCCTTGCGGACCAATGTGCGCCGGTCGGTCTGGGTTTCTCAGGGCTCTGGCCGCCGGTCCAGCCCCGTGCTGACCGTGGGGTTGGGTGACCCTCGGCTCAGAGGAGCGCCGCTTCGGTACCTACATGCTGTAGCGGTGCAGACTGAGGTGCCGGTGATCTCTCTCCCTCTGCCTGTAGGCTCCGCGGCCATGAAGGTGAAGATTAAGTGCTGGAACGGCGTGGCCACTTGGCTCTGGGTGGCCAACGACGAGAACTGTGGCATCTGCCGGATGGCCTTTAATGGCTGCTGCCCGGACTGTGAGTGTCCCCTGAATTCCCTCCCTCTTGAGCTTTGCCTGCTGGCCTGGCCATGACCTCTCGCCAGAAATACCTGCACGGAGTGGCTGGGTTTTGGTGCCCCTTTCCTCAAGAAAAGTGGACAGAAGAGAGCCAGGTGGTTTGGGCCCCTGTTTGTAGAAAGGGCCCGTCAGAAGTTTTGTAAGAAAAAGTGGTGTCGCCTTGTAGCGTGGTGAGACTCGGCTGTGAAGTCTGAGGGGGAGAAAGACATGTTAGAACTCCGTGTCTCAAGATTCTCAAGCAAACAAAACCGGGAAGGTTGTAGGGGCTCCGCTCCCTCGCCCAGCACAGAGGATCACGGTGGGTAAGGGACCTTTCCACCGCTGCTCCGCGGCTCGGCGAGGATAACTCGGACGCCTGGTGCCACGTCCGCCGAGTCTCTAAACGGAACTCCAGCTTGTTACAGGCTGTCCCGTCCCATCGGACAGGACGTGATGATGAGTCCTTAGGGTCTCCCCTATTCCTAGTCCTTGCTGGGACCTGCCCAGGTGTCCGTAGGTGTCCCTTCACTGTGTGGTGTAAGCAGGATCCACACTTGCTTGCTCCGCTCTGCCCTGGGTGTTCAGTGTTAGCATAGAACAGGCCCTTCCACCCCCACTCAGTTTTTTCAAGACGTCTGACCTTTTAGCGAAGTTGTCTTGTTTCACGGAGTGCCTCCCACCAGGTTTTATCGGATTTCATTTTTGTGCTGGTTTGTTTTTTTTGTTTTGTTTTGTTTTTAAAGATTTTATTTATTTATTTGACAGAGAGAGATCACAGGTAGGCAGAGAGGCAGACAGAGAGAGGAGGAAGCAGGCTCCCCACTGAGCAGAGAGCCCGATGCGGGACTCGATCCCAGGACTCTGAGATCATGACCTGAGCTGAAGGCAGCAGCTTAACCCACTGAGCCACCCAGGCGCCCTTTGTGCTGGTTTTTGATTTATTTTTGTTCACGTTATGTTCTGTGAAGTAGAAACGCTTTGAATATATTTTTAAGTCAGTAACCAGTTTTTGCACCAGTGTATTTTGGTTTTAGCCAAACCCAAGTGAACTTAAACAGAAGCAAGTTGACCCTTAGGGGCCAAGGGCAGTCCCAAGAGGAAAACAGGACATTGAAGTACTAAAGGGTCCCTGTCCCATGAATGACCAGGCCTTTTGTGTGGGGTGAGGTGAGTGGCCAGAATAATAGTGCTTTACTTCTTACAGTGAAATTCAGGTCATTGGATTTTTTTTTAAGGTTTTATTTATTTATTGGACAGACAGAGATCACAAGCAGGCAGAGAGGCAGGCAGAGAGAGAGGAGGAAGCAGGCTCCCTGCTGAGCAGAGAGCCCGATGCGGGACTCGATCCCAGGACTCTGAGATCATGACCAGAGCCGAAGGCAGAGGCGTTAACTCACTGAGCCACCCAGGCGCCCCTACTTCAGATCACTCTTAAATGCGTCGCTAGTGACACAGCAAAGGCCATGGGAGTCTTGGGGGGGGGGGGGCACAGACCTGCAGCTTCCTAAGCGGCAGACTCCAGTCTTCTGGAAAGAAGTCCTGGAGGGTACCGCCCTCGACTGGTTGTGGGGGAGAGAGCGGCCGGCAGAAACGCAGGGGTGCGGAGCCCAGCTATTGCCGTGGCGGCAGGGCTTGTGGCTGGCGTCTGCGTTTGACGGTGGGCTTTGGTTTTGTGGGGGGGGTATTTAGGGCACGATCTTCTGACCGGAGGTCAAGTTTGAGAGCCAGTCGTCCTGTACAAAGTGTCAAGCCTAGGTCCTGCCTGTGCGGATGAAGGGATGCTGGGGTTCTCTTGCTACAGCTGTGCGCTTGTGAGAAACCTGGGGTGACGGGCGCTGTGATAACCTGCCCCCAGCCCCAGAGGGCTTTGGGAGTAAAAGTCTTCTTGAGACATGTTTTTATGACAAAGGATTTGCGTCCAGACCGGAGCAAGCACTTGGGTGAGTCACCGTCACTGTTCTGTGCTCCGCATGCCTCAGGCAGGCTGTCTGCTGGTGACGTTACTGGAAGCGGCTCCTGCCTCTGATGGCCGATGGCCGTGTGGCCTGGGTACTCCCCCATCAGCGGGCCCCCAGGGCATCCCCTGCCAGAGTATCCTGCCTTTGCAGGGGACTCTGATTCCAAGCTGAGTTCTCCTGGACCCAGGAAGGCCCTGGGCCTGGGGGGTGTCATGTCAGCCATCGCACCGAGTGGGCACTCCTGGCACAGGGTCCTCCCCCCGCCCCCCCGACGGGCGGGGGAGCAGAGCGAGTACAGTAATTCTGTATTTGCCCCAGCGTGTAATTTTCTAGTCGTTAGGTCATCAAAGTCTCAGGAAGGCAACGATGTTTTGTCATAAAAAGGATTTCTTTTTGGAAGATTGAAAAACACCGCCCCAAACACGTGGATAAGAACGTACAGCGGCGGCCGTCCTGACTTGGTGGGGTGCAGGCATGTGGGGCAGGGGCTGCTCGGGGTCAGGGAGCCGCGCACGCTCAGTAGACGTGGAAGGACACTGAAGAGCCCACATTGGCTGCTGACCTGGTGCCCGTCTGAACCACGGGGCTGCGCTCCTGCCCTCCGGAAGTGGCAGGCACCTCAATGCACCATGTGCTCAGGCCTCTTGTCCAGAAGAGGGGTGACGGGGTGGCCGAGTGCGGCGAGGGTGGCCGAGAGCACCGCCAGGTTCCCAGCCCCTCTGTTGGCGAGGGATGGGCCAAGTGGGACCGCTGCGTTGGCTGTGGTATTATTTCATGGGACCGAGCGTCCTGTGTTCGGTGTCGAGGAGGGATGGTGGTCACAGAAGTCCAGAGGCAGACTCTGTTCTGTGAGGAGCTCCCAGCATGGTCTAGTCTAGGACGTGTGTAGACAGAGCTGCCGCAGGGACAGGCTGTCGGTCCCAGCCCTGGCTTGTCTGTCTTGGCCCTTGTGTTTGTGCATCAGTGACATCTGGTCCAGCTAGTGTTCCAAAGGTGTAGAGGACCCCCAGGGCAACGATGGGGGGGGATGGCACCCCAGCAAGGGTAGAGGCTGCAAGCCATAGTGCGTCAGTGCCCACGGGGACCCTGACACACAGCCTGAGGGGGCCGTTGTGCTCTGGTGGCACTGGCTGTTTGATGGGATTTTCTTGCTTCTCAGAAATCAGAGGAGATCAGAGACCCCTTTTTCTTCTGATCACGGCAGTGTGGCTGTCCCCTGTACCCGTCCATGGAGGTGGCATTTCCACGCACGGGGAGTGCCAGCAGCAGGTGGCCTGACAGCGAGGCGGAAGGTAGCCGCGTGCTGACTCCCGGCTGCTGATGGCTCGGGCCGCCCGCAGCCCGCCCTTGAAGCCTCCTGGGTCCCTGCCGTCTAGAGAGGAACTCCCAAGGCCCCAGCTCTCCTACGCCTGGTCGGAAGGAATAGTTCCCTGTTCAGAGGGGTGGCTCTTTGGTGGCGGCGGGGGGGTGGGGGTGTCCCTAGATAGATTCAGGCTATGACCTTGGTGTCCCAGTGTGCCTGTAGACGGGCCTGGAACCTGGGAGGCGGGGGCTGTGGGCTCGGCCCGCGCCCCCCCTGCAGCTGGCCACCCCCCTCGCAGGGGAGGACAGAGTGAGGGCTGCGCTTGCAGGCCTGTGTGTGTGTGTGTGTGTGCGTGCATGTGTATGTGTGCGCACACCACACACTGTGCTCACGCTCCTGATTTCTGTCTTTCCTGAAACATGAGGCGTTGGGAGGCCCTGCACACGGGCGCCCTTGGGCTGCTGGGGCTGGGCAGGTGCCGGACACCCAGGGGTCCTGCGCCCCATCTCTGCCCGGTGCGTGGGCTGCCCTGTGTGACTGGCCTGGTGCTCTCGCCCCCTCCCGCAGGCAAGGTGCCGGGCGACGACTGCCCCTTGGTATGGGGCCAGTGCTCGCACTGTTTCCACATGCACTGTATCCTCAAGTGGCTGAACGCGCAGCAGGTGCAGCAGCACTGCCCCATGTGCCGTCAGGAGTGGAAGTTCAAGGAGTGAGCCCCCCATCCCTGCCCAGGGCTGGCCGGCTGTGCGCTCCTCTGGCACCAGCCCCCTCCGGGCCGCGACACGTCTGACGACTGGAGCTGCGTTTGTTTTCCTTCAAATGGTGACACTTTTATCCAATAAGTAAAACTCATTAAATTACCTGAACCTTGCCGGAGGCCTCTGTTGCCTGTTTTCTTGGTCCTGACGCCACCTCGCAGTGCGTTGATAGGAAATCTCAGGAGTAAACATCTCGATGCGATGCCGCCAAGGCTCTGAGTCACATCCCCAGGAGGAGCGGGAGCGTAGGATCCGCCAGAAGAGCCAGGGGCGAGAGTGGCTGGCTCTGGGGGTTGAAAGGCCCCGGGGGTGCAGAGGCCCTGGGGCGTGCGCGTGTACCAACGGGAAACGGAACACCAGCGGCTCCGAGGCCCGGGGCCTGTCATTTGGCCTCTCACCTGCTCGAAGCTGGGGACCGCCTCGCAGACCAGTCTGGGATCCTGACTTGGCACAGCTGGCAGCTGCTGTGCCTTTCACTGACAGGCCGTCCCTGAGCAGGGGCTGGTGGTCTCTCGCAGTCCCTCCTCCCTTATTTTGGCGCGAGGCCAGCTGGAGCGTCTGAGCAGTGACATACCCGGCGTAGGCCATGTCAAGGACATCTGTGTCCCAGGTGTCTGAGGTCCTCTACTTGGAGAACAGCTCATGGGAGGCTCCTTTGGGCACCTCTGTCAGTCCACAGCTCCAGGTTAGGGGTGGCCCCTGGGGGCCATGGTCCCAGCCCTGGAAGTCTTGGCTGCTTCTGGACAGACTGCTGCAGGCCTCATGTCCTCATGAGCTGCAAGGAGTCACTGGGCACTGGCTCCTTCCGGTCCATTCTCAGGGAACAGCCCCTGGGGGTCACTGCCTTGTGCCTTGTGGGTGGCCAGCTGCTGAGTGCTCCCATGCTGCTTGTCCTCAGTCCCTGGGGGCAAGACCAGGTAGTGTCCTCGGGGGCTGGCCTCTTGCTTGGTCACCTCTGGGGCAGCCTATTTCATGCCTGCATGTTGTACCCAGAGGGAAGGAAGCCCAGGGCACCATCCCCCTTCTCCAGGCCGGAGGTCACATGCCCTCTGTCCAGAAACCCAGCTGCCCGGGCCCCTGAGCTCAGGATCCGACCCGGGGAGGACACACCCAAAGGAAGACACATCGCGTCCAGTTTGTTTAGGGGAAGAAGAGGTGCCTGAGCAAGCCCCCCGGCCCCTGCACTTGGTGCCCCGCCCCCCGCCCCCCACCCCAGGGCCTGGGCTCAGCCCTCCTGGAAGCTCCCAGCAGTCCTGTAGACAAACAGGTGTTGGGGCAGCTACTGTGTATCCTTGAGACTTTGTGTCTACAATGTGTCAGGATCCAAGGAATCCCTGGGAGTTCACAGCCCTGTGGGAGTGGGCTGCCGCTGCGGAGGGCGGGTCCAGGCAGCATGGCCGGCCTCCACTGTCCCGGAGTTTCCAGACCTCACTCTGGGGTGCCCCCAGCCCACCTCCCCTGCCCGGGGTGGGGGGGTTTCTGCTGTGACCCATGACTCTGCCTGGGGCATCAGACGCTGAGTGCAGCCTCGAAGGCTTTCCGGCCTTGCCCTTTGGGGTGGATGCTCTCATTCTCAGATGCACTGTCCATTTGCCTAAGGTCGCAGACCCTCCTGTAGGCTGTTCCCCACACGCCGTTCGGACTCTTCCGTGTTTCCTGCCTCCAGCCTGGTCCTTGCAGGGTCTGCTTGGCCTCAAGCTGGCCCTGCAGTTGCCCCCCAGCCAGCTGTCTCCTCCCCGGAAGCTCGGGGACCCTGCAGCGACGCCGGCACGTCAGCCAGCTCTCCCCCCAGGTCGCAGAGGCTCACAGCCTGCCGTTGCGAACACTCCTCGGGCTTCCCCTTACTGCCCCCACCGCCGGCCCTGCTCAGCTCCCTGGTCTTCCCCCGAGAGCCAGTGAGGCGCTCTGCTTGCCCTCCTGCCAGCTCTGTTTCCCCATTTGGCTATGGCTTGAGTTAGGGACTGAGTCATGGCCTGGTGAGCACAGGTGTTCTGAGGGTGCCCACCCCGAGAGCAGAACTCGGTGGAAGAAGTCTCTGGGTTCATGTCAGCTGTCCCTTGGTCTGGTTTCCAGAGGTCAGGCCTGGCCGCGTTGCCCACCTCTTCCTAAAGGACCCCACCAGTAGTGGCCCTATTAGAAGTTTCCCCTGTGGGTGTGACACAGAAGGTGGCCCCCAAGCCCACCCAGACTTTGAAGTTCCCTTTGAGGGCTGGAGAAAGTGTCCCCGGGGCACAGATGTCTCTCTGCAGCCTCTAGGACCTCTGGGGGGAGGGGTAACTGCTAGGGCGCCCTCGCGCCCTGGGGGCTGCTCAGTGCTGCCCCGCTTGTCCCTGCTTGCACCGAGGCCGCATCCAGGCAGGACCACGGGACCGGGCGAAGGAGCAGGCGGCAGCGGGGAGGATGGGGGCGTGGGATCCCGCACGGGAGGCTCGGCTTCTTGCTGCCTGAGGGGGGCCCGCCCCCGCGCCCCGCGCTGCTAATATAAGGCGGCGGCCGCCGAGGCTCCGAGCCGCGCAGTCCGCCCGCCGCCCGCGTCCCCATGGCCCGGTCCGCGCCGCTGGTGGCCGCCGCCCTGGCGCTGTGCCTGCTGCTGGCGCCGCCGGGCCTCGCGTGGTACAGGCCGGCGGCCGGGCCCGGCTCCTACTCGGTGGGCCGCGCGGCGGGGCTGCTGTCCGGCTTCCGCAGGTCCCCCCACGCGCGCCGCTCCGAGCCCCCCGGGAGCGCGGGACCTCCGGGCCGGGCGAGCGCCGTCGCCGAGCCGCGCCCCCGCCTGCGGAGCCTCGTGAGTGGGGCCGGCGGGGCTTGGGGGGGGTCGGTCGGAGGTCAGAAGGGGGGCTGTGGTGCGCGGGGTCGCGGCGCGGGGGCCGCCCCTCAGCCTCCTCCCGCCCCCAGGCCGCGTGTGTCAAGGACGTGTCCCCGAAACTGCGGAGCTGCGCGCGGTTCCCCGACGGACGCGCCACCGTCCAGTGCCAGGCGGACGTCTTCCTGTCGCTGCGCGCGGCCTCCTGTCGCAGCGCCTGAGCCTCCACCCAGCCCGACCCTGCCCGGCGGCAGCGCAGACACCCCCGCGCCCATCCGCTCCCCGAATAAACGAGAAGCGCAGCTGAACTCCGAGTGGGGGCGGGTGGGGCGGGCCCCGCGGTCTGCAGACCCCACTCCGCCGCCACTGTCTGCCCTGGGCGGGGCAGCCCCCTCACCTCCCGCCGTGGTCCACACAGCCCCTGCGCTCCCCCGTGTCCTCCAGGAGGCAGCTCCATGTCTGCCCTGAGCACTGCCGCTGCCCACCACCCCACCCAAGGGGGCCCCTGGCCTAGGACAGCCCCCCCCACCCCCGCCTTGGTTCTGGGGTTTCCTGAGGACAATGCTCTGCCTTTTAAGAGGCGCAACTCCTGCAGTCCCTCTTTTCTTGGTGTCCCCCCAAAACACAAAGTACTAGGCACAGGGCAGTGATTTGGGCTGTTGAAGGAGGGACTAGGCCAGGGAGGGGTGGGGCTGGGGGAGGCAGCCACACCTGCTGCTCCAGGACAAAGCCCAGCACAGCCCGCACAGCCCCACTTAGAGGCTGTGGGAGGACCCACACACCCACTGGCCTGAATGACTGCATCCCTAGAGGCACTGACTTCCCAGAGCCCAGGCCCCGAGCCTCCTCCAACTGTGTCCCCGTGGGCTCCCTGGCTGCCGCAGTCCCCAGCTTAGGGGGGCCGCTCCCGTGTTCTCCCCCTTCGAGTCCGTGCAGGACTAGCGGCTCCCTCCTCGTGCCCCCGCTCCCAGGGCCCTGCTGCCCAGGGCTCCAGGAGTCTGAGTCTCGCCCTCCCTGAAGCTGGGGGCCTAGGGGCGGTGCGGGTCTAGGGAGGGCCTCGCGCCTCTCCCGCACTGGCGCAGCTTGGGGAGGGAGGAGACTGGTGGCGGCCGCCCAGCGGGGAGCCGGGGTGGCTGAGCGCTCAGTCCCTTCCCTCCTGCTGCCTGTACAGCTCGAAGTTAGACTCATGACTGGTTACGTCGGGAGGAAGAGGACAGACCCACCCGCCAAGGAGGGAAGGACGCTAGCCCTCCCATCTCCGCTTCCACGGGGCCAGGCCAAGGTGCCCGGCCTCACCCGACTCCGCAGCTGAAGAACAGATGCCCTTCCGGGGGGAGGGGCTGAAAAGACACCATGGCAGCCCTCACCTCTGAACGAAACCCGCCGAACTCTCGCCCCTTCCCGTCCGAAACAAAGAGGGGAGCGGGGTCGGCAGCCCACAGCTGCTGCGCTGTTCCCAGTGGCCCTGATCTGGGTGCAGGAGACCCCAAGATGCTTGGGGGGGACCCGGTCAGGGAGCCGGAGCCAACTCCTTCCCAGATCCGTGGCCCTGTGCCAGGCCACGGGGAGCCAGCCTCCCACTGGCCTCGTGACGGGCTCGGGGCCAAGAACCCACTGGGCTCTGGCTGCTCTCCCTCCGTTACAGGCTCTAGGGAAGGCAGCCTGGGGCGTCTGGGGGTCCCTCGCTGCCAGGCCGCCTGCTTCCCCCACCCCCAGCCTCCCCACCATGTGCGTGGTGGTGGGGAGCAGGGCTAAGAGCCGGACGCAGAATAGCTCCCACCAGGTTTATTTGGTCATACCCCAGCCGGTCAGATACAAAACCGAGAGCAGTCTGTGGGGAGAGCAGGAAGGCTGGCCCGGGAAGTGGGGGGCACAGTGCCCAAGAGCCAGCCCCAGGGCACCAGGGAGCCCACACGGGAGGCGGCACAGCCTGTGTCCTGAGGAGGAAAGAGGGTGCCCCTTCAGGTCACTGCTCCCCCAAAGCTGGCTTCCAATGAGGCCTGGACGGTGGAAAGTGCCAGGTGGTTGGGGTGTCCTGGGTCTGCAGGGGCTTGGCGGGGAGCAGAAGCCAGGCCTTCATCGGCTCGCAGGGTGGCTCCCCGCTGGCGAAAGGTGCCTGCTGGGCTGCTCATCTGTGCTGGATGCCCTCTCTGTTCAACTCAGTGGGAAAGCCTCTGGGCAGGTAGGGTGGGGGCAGCGCCCTCGGCTCTAGCCCTTCCAATAGCAGGCCAGGTGGAGAGGGAGCCGGCAGCTTTGTTACACGCCAGACCCTCGAGGCGTGGTTAGGAGAGCAGGAGGGGCTGGCCCATGGGCACGCGGGGTGACCGCCCACTGCTCAGAAGTCACAGTCGCTCTCTCTCTCACGCTGCGCCTCCTGTCGCCTCCTGGCCTCCAGGAAAGCCAGCTCCTTGGCCTCTTTCTTCTGGTTCCGGGCCTCGTACTCTAGCCTGGGGGCCGGGCTGCGGTGAGCTGTGCACCCAGGCCTGGGGCTTCCGCGGTCCCGCCGGGCCCAGCCAGGCAGCCCTTCCTCACCTGTTCTTGATGATGCGCTGAACAATGAGGTCCGTGGTCAGGTCGTTCCCGCTGTCGATCTGGCAAAAGATGCCCCTTCTCTTGGGCTCCTGGAGGCCAGAGGGTTGGGGGAGGTGATGGCAGCCCTCCTCTGGAGCTGCCTGGGCCTGGAGGGTCCTCACCCACGAAAGACCAGAACACTAGCATGGTTCCTCCCACTGCTTAGCAAGCGTCCTCCTCCTCCTAGGAGGCCACTGGACCGCAGTTAACCCGGCCCCAGGGTAGCTTCCAAACAGGCACTGTGAGACGGGGGAGGCGGCAGGGTGGGGGCAGGTTCCCCGGGGAACAGCACACTCGGCCACCTCATGCCCATCAAGGGCCCAGCACAACCCACCTGGTAAGGATCTGAGCCATCCTTGTCCGGCACGATTTCTGTCTTCCCGTGACATACCAGGTCCACCTGGGGAGGGAGCAGGGGTCAGGGAGCCTGGTGCCTTGCACTCAGAGGGCCCTCCCTGGGACCTGGTCCACAGGAGCCTCACCTTGAAGTGGTCCAGGAGCTCTGCTGTGACCGCATAGGGGGCCCCGATCACCACTTCCGACACGTACTAGGGGGACAGGGAGCACAGGTGGTCAGCTCAGAACCCACTAGGCCCCTGGCTGATGGGAGAAAGTGCTCGCTGCTAAGGAAGCAAGGGCTGGGGGAGGGAGCAGCACGGCGGGGCTGGCTGGCTGGAGCCCAAGGCTCCTGGGTACCCCCTCCTCCCCCGCAGCCTGGGCAGGGGACCCCACCCGGCGCCCCGCCGTGGTCCATACCCGGCAGGCCAGCACGCTCAGGGTCCGCTCGTGAAGGTTCATGATGGGGTAGTTCTTCCCCTTGTAGTGGTTGACCTCCTAGGGCCACAGTGAGTTCCAGTGAGCAGGCAGCCTCTGGCAGACGGGCCCAGCAGTGCGGGGAAGCCCCAGTCCCCAGAAAGAGGCCCCCGCCTCCCCCACCTCCATCAGCTCCCCAGGTCTCACCCCTGTGAGCCACCTGTGCCCAACCTCAGCCCCAGGAGCCCCCCCCCCCGCCCGCCCACACCCTATCAGCTGGCCGGAAAGCGAGACCTGGTCAAAGTGCAAGCCGGCGATGACATACGGCCTCTCGGCCAGGCCGTGCACCTTCTCCAGGAAGTCCACATGGCCGATGTCTGTGCCCAGGTTAAGAATCAAGTAAAAGGAGAAGTGGCGCCCTGCAGGACCGGGGCTCCGGCGGGTTCCCCTGAGCTCCCCCCACTCTGGGAGCTGCGAGGAGTCAGGGCGGCCTCTCAGGTCCCATGACCCAGGGGGGCCCACGGGGCCAAAGTGGGGGCCACCCTCCCCCTCGGTCCCAGAGGATACGGAACAAGTCGAAGGCACCGGCCACATAGATGACAGTCTCCCCTGGCTGGGGTTCCTTCCCCGAAGCAAACTGGATGATCTTCTGAGACGTCTGCAGGAACTGGGACACCCCTGTCCAGGGGTTCCGCCCCCCAGGGCACTAGAAGCCGAGAGGGCTCTGGTCAGCGAGTGCTGCCTGGGGAGCCGCCTGTCCTTCACCTGCCCCCAAACCCCAGCTCCTTTTCTGGGCTGCCTGCGCCTGCCTGCTGGGAGCAGGTGTGGGGCCGCTGGTGCAGGACCCCAAGCCCCAGCTGCAGCACTTGCTGGGTCACGTGGTCACGTGGGCGCTCAGGCAGGGACAAGGTGGGGAGCCAGCAGCGCCTGCCCCAAGCAACACCGGGACGGGTGGCTCCACCCTGTGGCCACCGTGGGCACTGCAGCCAACAGCACTGGGGCCTGATAGCAGGCCCAGCAGTGGCCACTGTCCTGGTGGGGACCCAGCACCCCAAGCCACCTTCTGGTCACCTGGGAGGGCCCTTCCGAGGGAAATGTCGGCCTGGCGGGGCTACAAGGGAGAGAGGACCAGGCCGCCTAGTTAGAGGCCACCTGCTTGAGGCGGTCCTGGCTCCTTGGTGGCCGTGGAACTGGCTGAGCCTGGTGGGCAGTAGCCAGGCGGTGCCCGGAAGGTGGGGGCCGGGTACAGGGGCATCAGGGAGTGGCCTGGCGAGTCGGGGCGACACTCACCTTGCCGAAGTTGTCTGCATACTCCCGGTACTCCGAGGAGATCTCCTGAGAGGAAGGACACGGGACGTTGAGGAGCCTCGCCGTCCCCCAGACATGGCCAACCCCCAGAGCTCACAAAGGGACAAAGACAGACAGACCAGGTGCTTCCTCCCTCCCAGCAGGGTCCTGAGCCCTGGGAGCCTGCCCTGGTCCCTCCCAGACTCACGTGGCCGCTGTGATGGGCCTTGGTCACCAGCAGCATGCGGCCGACGAGGTCCGTGGTGGACACGCCCTGGGTGCGCCTGCACTCTCTGCGGGCACAGGGGGGTCAACACTCGCATCCTGGACATACCCCAAATGCCCCACAGCGGCTCACCCCACCTGAGCGTGGCCCCGCCAACCCCCGCTGGGCCGTGCAGACCAGGCAGCTCTGCACCACTCTCGGCCGCAACAGAAAACCAGGACCAGGAGCACAGGGCAGGCCACGGCGCTGTTATACACTGAAGGGCATGACAGAACAGATGAGAAGTGCTGCTGGGCAGGGCGGGGGAGGCCAGACCGGGGCCCATGGCAGCTCCAGTCTCTGGCCCTCACGACTGTGCCCCATGGCTGAGTCCAGTAACGGCCACACCCCGTGCTCTTCCCAGCGGCCAGCTGCCCACGGCCCATGCCCACCACCTGGGCTGGCACAGGTCTGTGACACCTGAAGACCCGCTGGGCAGCCCACCCTGCTCCCACCCTGGCCTGAAGAGGCTGCAGCCCATTTTCCTCGTGGGCAGAAAGAGTTAGGGGGGAGCTGTGAGCCTTACTCCTCGACAAGGGGGGCCCTCTCTGGGGCTCACCTGTACCTCCCGGCCTGCTTCACTTCCTCGTAGGTGTCGCGGCCATCTACGGTCAGCGTGATGTCATCTAGGGAGCACCACACACGGGTGAATGAGGACTCTCAGCTCAGACTGCGGGGACCTGTGGGGCCCCCAACCCTCATCCTAGGCTGGCCCTGGCGTGCAGGGACTCTTTCTGGAAACAGACCCGACGCCTTCTCAGACCCCTGAAAGGCTCAGGCCCCAGCAGCCCGGCCAGAGGTCCCAGCACTCTGGGCCCCAGCCCCTCACTCACTGCCATGCACACAGAAGTCACAGTTGTGCTTGTCCAGAGTCTCCAGCGTGGTCACGTAGGGAGCTGCGGGTACCACCTCGTCTACCCACTTGATGGCCCGCACCATCTTGTACCTCTCCTCTTGAGTGAAGACTGGGGGCCCCTTGTGCTTGGAGATCTCCTCTAGAGCCAGACACAGAGCAAGGACAAGACAGATGAGCTCTGCAGGGCTGACCCACAGGCTCGCTGGCCTTGGGGCCCCCTCCCACCACCAAGCAGGGCTTGGAACCCCAGCTGAGTTTGTGGCGGGCAGCCGTCTGTCTCCCTGGGCCCTCTGCCTGTCAGGAGGGCAGAAACACACCCGTGTGGACACCGCCCTGTCTCTCTGGGCCAGTACAGGGGCTCAGGATGTGTTCGCTGGCTAACTATGTGCTCCCCTCACCCAACCAGAGTTCCAGGGAAAGTCCTGTGACAGCCGGGCGCTCCATTCCCAAGGGTCCCAGGCACCAGGCTGGGGCGGAAGGGGGAAGCGGGCAGCACGGCCAGAAACGCCATCCCTTGGCTGCACTGTTCAACTTGAGCCGCAGGATTGGAAGCCGTGGGGGGCTCAGCCTGGGCCTGCAGGTGGCGTGAAGCTGCTGGGCCGTGCTCTTCAGAAGGATGGCCATGGACCTGGCCTTGCCACCTGCAGGGCCCTGGGAGGCCAGTGGGAGGCCAGTGGGAGGCAGCAGCCCAGCTCACCATCGGTGTGTACACCCACGATGAGGTAGTCGCCCATGGCCCTTGCCTGGCGCAGCTGGTTAGAGTGGCCGTAATGCACCATGTCATAGCTGTGGAAGGAAAGGACGGACGGTGAGTCCCTGTGCCGAGGGGGGCGCTGAGCAGCTGGGAGGGGGCGTGGGGGTGCAGCCTCGCTCCCCTGGGCCTTCTTTAAAAAGGCCTTTGAGAAGCTGCCACTGGGAACAGCTCCTCAGGGTCTGGCCAAGCCTGGGCATTCAGAGGGGATTTGGGCACTCAGCTCCCCATGCCACTGGTCCCTGGGCCAGATTTAACAAGCATGACAGGGTCTGGGCTGTGCCCAGGAACAAGGCCTGCTGCCCACTGGGGCCAGTGAGCACGCACAACAGCTCGGCTCCCCACGCATGCCACAGAGCTCCGGCCTCTGCCCTCAGCCCCTCCTCTCACCAAATGCAAACAAGTGTGTTGGGGGGCAGCCTCTTTACTCTGTGAACTGACATTAATATAGGGGTGGGCTGGACTCTGTACCACTCTGAAGCAGGCGGCCAGTCTTTGGGACCAATAAGGAACAGAGTCTGACAGATAAGCAAAGGCGACTGCCAGCTTTGGAAGTCCTGCTCGCTCCTCCATGGCCTCCAGAAACTCAGCGAGGCTCTCCTCTCTGGGCCCAACAACTACCTCCCTGGCGGCTGGTTCTAGAGCTCTTATCCTCAAATCTAGGCCTGATTAAGGAGTGACTTCTCAGCTAGAGGCCCACTTGCTCCCCTGTGTGATGCCCAAGTTGGCCCCACACCAAGTCCATTTCCTTCCAAAGCCTCACGTTGTCTCCTGGGTAGGTGACACTGTCCTGCTTCTCCAGGTGACCCACGCCACCTGGTGTGCAAAGCTGTTCCACTCCCTGACACCTGTTAACTCTCACTGCAGCACCCCAGGTCCCGGCACACAAGACTGTGGGGTCACACGGCTCAGGCCCTGGGGTGAGAGGAGCGGCTAAGTGCAAATGCAGCAGCCTGGCTGGCCCTTGAGCTCACTGGACGGGCTGGGCTGGGGGTTCACAGATCGGAATGCAGGGTGGTGCTGGGTCCAGGGTATGTCCTAGCCACCCTGGCCTGCTGGGGCATGGGCCTGGCCAGACCAGGGCCAAGGTCAGAGTCCACCCACATGAAAACATGCTCCCTCCCTGAAGGGGACTCAGGCACAGCTGCAAAGGTGTGGCAGCCCCCCCAGCCCCAACAGACCCCTTCTCTTCCCAAGGGGGGAGCTAGCCAGGTGGGGGCTGTGCTTTCTCTGATTGCCACGGAGAAGGCATCCGGAAGCGCCCGGGGGCCAGCGCTCAGTAGAGGTCAGTTTTCCTCTCACCTGCTGACGGCCCCCAACTTATCTGCTAACAACTCCAGGTCTCACCCAGCTAGAGGACAGGACAGATGGGCATTGTGGCCCTGCTGGGCAGGACCCAGGAGCCCGGGGGCTTCGCTGGGGGGTCGCGGACACAGGCAAATCCCGCCCTGCCGCTCGCCCTGACACCCAGTAGACTCCCTCGGCCCTGCGGCAGGCGGGCTGGGGAGCCGGACACCGACACCGCGGGCGAGACGCTCTGAGCGCACGACTCCCCCGTCGGGACGGGACACGCGCGACTCGCGCCACCACCGGCCACACTCCGGCGGCCCGGCCCGGCGGGCGGCTCAGCGACGGAGCCCGGCGCACGGGCGCCCGCGTCCCCAGGAGGGCGCCGGGGCCGGGAGCCGCAGGGCCGGGCCGCCGCCGCCACCGGCCGCTCGCGCCGCACGGCCGGCCCCCGGGCCCCGGGCGCAGGCCGGTCCGCGGACGTGTCTCCGGGCGGCGGCGCAGCGGCCCCCGCGGCCCCGGCTGTCCCCGCCCGCGGCCCGCCCGCCGCCGCCGCCGCGCCCACCAGCCGCCGCACCACACCCGCACGGCGCGCCTGCCCTCCGGACCCGGCGGCTCTGCACCGCCCGCCGCCCCGTGCCCGTTCCGGATCATGGCCCCGCAGCGGCGGCGCGGCCCGGCCCGCTCCGCGACTCCCAGCGGCCGCCGCCCGCCCCGAGCACGCCCCGCCCCGCCGGGCGCACGCGCCGTCACGCGGGCCTCACCCGCCGCGCGCGGCCAATGGCGAGTCCCGCCCCGCCCCGCCCCTGGATCCCCGCCCCGCGTGCGCCGCCACAGGCGTGAACCGCCGGAGCCGAGGCCCGCCCCCGCCCGGCGGCCGCCCGGGTGTCCCGGAGACCCCGCCCTCCGGCGCGCGGGGCCAATAGCGCGCACGCACCTAGCCGAGGGGGCGGGGCTGGACCACGTGGGGCTCCACCCGCTCTCCCCGCCTCCCCTCGCCCGCCCCGCCCGCCCCGTCCCCGGGAACCCGCGGGGCGCCCGCTCCCGCGCCCGCTCCCGCGCCCACCGGGCAGCCATTCGAGGACACGCGGGCGACAGTGCAGAGATGTTTAATAACAATAAAAAGGCGCGCCGAGCCCAGGCTCAGAGCCAGCCCTCTGCCGCAAACCCCGCTCAGAAAAAGGTCGCTATAAAGTTACCACGTTTTAGTAAGAAGCAGTAGAAATAGGGTTGAGGCCCCTGAGACGAGCCCGGTGCACGAGGTAAGGCAGTCGCGTGCTTCCTCCTGACCGGCCGGCTGTGAAGCAACCCGAGTTCCGATCCCGCAGAGAGGCGTGGCCGCCCCCCCTCTAGGACGCGGCCCGACAGCGAGGAGTCCTCTGACCGACGGTGGCCCACGCCCGAGGTGGCCGCAGCAGTGCAAGGGAGGGGGCGCGCGGGACCCGGGGGGCAGTCCCGGCCTCGCCCCTGACTGCGAGTTCCCACATCTGCAAAGTGCCATTTGTTCTCGTCCAGCACCGGGTTACGTCACTTTCTTCCTTTTTGTGCGTTTAGTGCAGCCCCTGCCAAACCAGCCGCCTAGGACCGGGGCTGAGCTGAGCGGTGCACCCCGGTCTCCAGGCGGAGGCTCCTCTCGGCTTCTGCACAGCGACTTCCGAGTGTGGCTACCTTCCTCACCCGCACGCAGGGGAGTCGCCAGGGAGAAGATGGGGTCCTGCCACCTACCGAAAAGGGAAAGCTAGGTCAGGTGAGCCTGGGAGCCTCAGTCACAACCTGCCCCAGGGCGGGAAAGCTGACTCAGGAGGTCGCCCTGCTTCCCTTCCCGTCCTAACTGTGGCCAGGCTTTGCTTGGTGGCAGCTCCACTGTTCTGGAGCTACAGAACGGCTTAAGCTCCCCAGTAACTCAGAGGTCAGCACTCAGTAGCTCAGCCTCTGCGGAACTCAGTGTCCTTGTGGACCGCCCGGCAGGCCCAGCACACCGGGGTGAGGCAGGAGCAGCCCCAAGAGGGATGAATCACTAGCAGCTCTGGGTCCCACTTTTCACTTGTATGGCCGGGGCGGGTGGACCAGACCCTCTCCCTCTTCCCAGACTGCGGGATGTGGGGGAAAAAAGGCCAGCTGACTAGGGCGGTGTGGCCTACGGACTACACCATGGAGAGATCATGTGTCTGACTGAGATGTAGAACCACATATTATAAACTTAAGATACAGATAAGCACTGATAAAGAAAATGAGCTAAGTTAATGTAAAAAAAAAAAAAAAAAGAGTACAGTACACAATAGGCCCACATTACAGAACACCACAAACATAACATACAAGAATTGCCAGGCCCAGAAGGTGAAGGGATCCTTAATTCTTGAACCCTTTGATTAAAAGAAGTTATTGATTTCCCCTATAAGACCCTGAAAATTCACAGAGAAAGAAAGTGTAAACTTTTTACTCAATACATACACCACGTCTAAATTATCACAAATTCTGTATTAAGGTACAGTTTAAGCTTCCCCACAGTACGCCAGCTCCCCAAACCGAGTGCACCAAGACTCTGTCTGACTGGAGTCGCCGAGACCACGTCCCTTCAAGGCACCTTCCCGTCCAGGCTGTCTATGGTAGAGGGGGCCCTCCAGGCGCGCGCTGGCACATTCCCTCTCCCCGCAGGGAGTCACGCTCTCGGCTGATGCCTCAGCCGCTCCCTGCAGAGGCCGCCGGGCTGCAGTCACACCTCAGACACCACGTGCAACTCAGAGCATTCCCTGTGCTCAGTTCACGAGAACAGACAGACACAGCCCATCCACACAGGGGCAGGAAAGTGGGGGATGCACCCGTGCCCCGCTCACCTGCTATAAGGGGGGATCTCCAGGCCCAGCTCATCCATGAGGAGCTGCATGACGTCGTCACACTTTCCGTGAAGCTTCAGGGCAGCCCAGTCATCCTTCGGGGTCCACTGGGGACAGGGGAAGGTGCGTGAGGATACCCCACTGCCCCCCGATGGCCCTTTCTCAGCCAGACCTCTTTGGGCCTTGAGTTCGGGACACGAACGTCCCAAGAACTCCCTGGTTCTCCTCTCCTAAGGTCCAGGTCTTAGGAGGGGCCTCTCCGTACGCGGCTCACCTGCAAGTTCACAATGTAGAGCTTGGGCCGCCGGCTGGGGGGCTTGGTCATACACCAGAGACGAGGATACTTCTTCAAGACCTGCAGGAACGGACAGACCGACAGAAAGACCATGCACACGATAGGGAACGAAGCTCTAGGACACCAGGGTCGAACAGCGAACGGGCAAGGTGCCAGCAGGCTCCCCGCCCCCCGCTGCCCCAACCACGGTGCTGTTCACATACCTTTAAGCTGGAGCCTAAACATAGGATTGTATCTGCTTTGCTGGCTGCCTGAGTGGCTGCCTCCCAGTTCAGAGGCTGCCCCAGGGTCCCCCTCTCCCCAAAGTGCACGATGGTGTCCCGGAGCTGGGCCCCGCACTTGTGGCAGGCCCGGCCCGTCTGGTGCCGGTGCAGGGCGGTGCGCTCGGTCACATCGAACACTCTCACATACTCTCTGTTGGGGGTGCAGGCCGTGCACACCTGAGGAGGAGAGGCCGCCGTGAGCAGGAGTTGCCGGCCCACGCAGGCCCCTCTGGACCCCAGCGGGACCGCTCACTTCGATGTACATGTTCCCGTGGAGCTCCGAGATGGCCGTGCGGGGCAGCCCGCTCCGCAGGTGGAGCCCGTCACAGTTCTGAGACACCACGTGCTGCACCTGGAGGAGAGGCCAGCGTGAGTCAGCAAGGGGGCCTTGGGGGGGGCTGTGTTCATGAGTGACACCATCCTTAACCCTGCCCCGAGCCCCCAAACTGGGGGTGACTCCAACCCCATATGAAGCCTTGGAGGCAAAACCAGGGGGGCAGGTCAGTCCCAGCACAACCCGGAGGGCCCTCGGCGGGGAAGGGCCCCTGGCTGCCCGCAACAGCCCAGAAGCTCTTGGCGAGCCAAGAGCGCAGGTTTCTGCTCTCTTGGTTCGTTATGTTTCGAGTCACTGAAGGGCCAGGAGGAGGGACCCCTGCCCACGTGGCTGAACGTGCTCAGCAGGGGGTCTTCAGAGGTTTCCCACAAGCTTCCCCTTTATCTAGGTGGCTTCTGAGGTCTGTGGGGACAACGTGATAGAAACGCAGCGTGGAAAGAACTCCCAGCAGCTCTGGCCTGAGGCAGACCCCATCCATGACTCTCGAGAGACTCAAGCTGGGAGTCAAGCACTCGGTGGGCACTCATCCCCCAGGTCCAGCGGCTGACAGAGGCACAGTACAGTTGCCACTTGGGCACAAATCTGGCCGTCCAGGTTCTGCACTAGGGACCCAGCAAGCGGACCGCCAGCCACAGCAGGTTCTTACCAGCTTTTGCTCATGTAAGCGGGCGATGCTCATGTGGGTGAGGGTCGGCTCGGCCTCACTCAGGTCAGCGGCCCTGCGAGGAAACGGACAGCGACGGAAAGCACAGGTGTGGGGAGCCACGAGGTCAGGCCATGCTGCCTCTGCTCGACCGGATGGCAAGGCTGCCCTGGACTGCTTACCTAACACTTCTCCCTTTCTGAAGCAGAGTCCATACTCCATTAGGGCCCCGGTAATCTGGGATAGAGGCTGCCTGCACGTTCAGAAAGAAAATAAACCCGGTGACAATGCGTCACTGTAGGAAATGGCAAAATTCACAAGCGTGAAAAGCAAACGTTTCTCCAGATGTGTTCCAGGCTTCTCCACGCACTGGCCTCTATTCCTTCCAACGGCTCAGCACTTCTTAGTGCTACCTGCCTAAATCCAGATGGAGTGGCTCCTTGCCTCTGCCCGGACCCCTCCTCCCACATGGTCTAGCTCATCCCTCCAGGTCCCAAGGAGTCCTGCCGCCTCTGGGAATGTCTCCAGCATGGACTACAACCTGGGCTCTCCAACCACACCTGTCCTCCAAATCGAGAGAGAGGGCTGGTCAGGCTCATCTGTGGGTCCCCAGGGCCTAGCCAGTGCTCAGGGAAGGCTTAGCACATGCCGAAACCCTAGGTAGGAACACTCATCCATGTTGATTCTCCCATCCTGATAGTGCTTCCTGCCCCACTGTCACAAAGATCGCCGCCTCTCCAGATGAGATAAAGATCACTAGATTTCTCCAGTTCTCAACACCATGAGTGAAAACAGAAGGCGTGCTGGGATCAAGCAATCTTGGGTTCCCTGGGCTGTGAGTGACCTGCCTCCTGGGGAACCCTGTCTCCTCCCTGCAGCTTAAGCTTGGAAAAATGCCCCCTCGAACCACGCTGAAGAGAGACGTCGGACAGCAACACGCAGAGGAAGCGACAGAGCGGTACTCCCGCAGACACAGGAGCACAGGTGACCGCAGGAAGGAGACCCCAGGACCAGTGCTCCACGGTCTGCAAGTCAGGGTGGTCAGTGCCCCTTATACGACCTCACTGCTGGGCCTCTGAGCTCAACCCTGTTCGGAGGGTCTTCCTCTCCCCCTTGCCTGTGAAACCTTGCTCAGCTTTCAAGGCCTGGCCTCGATGCTGCCTCGCACACAAAGGCAACGGGATGGATTTCCCAGCTCTGGGCTGGGGGCGCGAGTGTCTGCATCTCTGCCCAGCAGCCCAGCCCCGCTGCGCTACCTTCGCTCTCTGCTCACCTGCCGTGTTCTCATCACCCACGGGCCTCCTGAGAACAGAAATCCTCTGTGTTCGCCTCTGCGGGGCCTACACGTTCCCGCTAAGTAGACAAGTGCCTCAACGCTCACGATATCCCACGGCCCAAGATGGCCTCTCGACAGAACGTGCCCAAACCCCCCACGCTTCTCTCCTTCAGCTGCTGTATTCTATCTCTGCCTTGCTTTCTACTTACTTCCTTTCAACGTTTAGAAAACAGGAACAATGGGGGATCAGGAGACGGTTCTGGACTTGGCTCTGCCCACATAACCTTGGGCTGGTGGGGAACCACCTTGACTTTGGCTTTTTCTTTTTCTAATTAAAGAATTTATTTATTTATTTGACAGAGAGAACACAAGCCGGGTGGGTGGGGGGGGAAGGTGGCTGGCAGAGGGAGAAGCAGGCTCCCCCCAGGCAGGGAGCCCGACCCCAGGACCTTGGGATCAGGACGGAACCGAGGGACAGGCTTCACCGAGTGAGCCACCCAGGCGCCCACCACCTTGGCTGGAAACGAGCAAGTGCCCGGACACTGTCCTGCTTTTTGCTTCCTTCCCTCCCTTCCTATCGCAAAGGCGGCAAACATTTAAAAGGGTTTAATCTCCCCTCTGCAGCCCCAAGCCGACGCACTTGGCGCTTCTCTGCGAACGAACACCGGGAGCACCCGGGGGGCGCGCTCAGTTAAGCCGCAGACTCGGGGGTCCGCTGAGGCCTCGGCCGGCAGGGGTTGAGACCGGCCCCCTCGTCCCCCGTGCTCCCGCCTGCACGGTCTCAAACACAGAAGTCGAAGGAGAAAACCCAGACGGACAGGGAAGAAAGAGCGCATCTGGGGGCGCCCGGGGGCTCTGCCGGGCCGTGAGGTCCAGCCCCACACCGGCTAGGGAGGCCACTCCGACAAACGGGCAGCAGCTTGAAGACAGCGCGTCGGGGCGGCTCGGGAGGCCAGTGCGCCGCGACCCGCCGGCCACTCGGAGGCCTCGGCTCGGCGCCCGGCGCGCCACCCAGAAGGGGGCGCCCCAGCCCGGCCCGGCCCGGCCCGCGCCCGCCCGGCCGCCTTACCGTGCTGATGCCCGCGCCGGTGTAGACCACCAGGTACTTGGCGCTCCGCACGGCGCCGGCCAGCTCCCGGACTTTCCTCCGCAGCTCCTCCGGGTCGTCGCACACCTGCCGGGACAGCCGAGGCCGGTCGTGACGCCCGCCCCGCCCCCGCCCGGCCGGGGCCCGGCCCCGGCTGTCCGCGGCCCGAGCCCCGCACCGACCGAGCCCCGGGCGCGCCGCGGGACTCGCCTCCTGCTGCCGCCGCTTCAGGCCCTCGCGCCGCCTGCTCCGACCCTGCAGCTCGGTCACCAGGTCCTCGCTCTCGGCCAGGAGCCGGCCCTCCTCGGCGCTGCGCTCGGCCGCCGCCTTCCTCAGGATGCGCGACACCTGCGGGCGCGGGGCGGGCGGTGAGGGCGGCGCGGGCCGGGGGCGCGGCGCGAGGCGGGCGGCGGCGTACCTGGCGGAGGCGCTCCCGCTGCTGCTCCTCCCTCAGCCTCCGGACCCGCTCCGCCGCCTTGCGCTCCGAGCGGCTGGGACCCCCGGCTGCCATCGCTCCCGGGAGACCCGCGCTTCCGCTTCCGCCTCCGGGCAGGCCGCGCTCCGGCGCATGCGCGAGGCCCGCCCCGCCCTTCCGGCCCCGCCCCCGCAGCGCGCAAAGGAAGCACCTGACAGTCTCTTTAAAAGGTGTTTATTGATCATATACAAAATAAAGAAAACCTTATATATCACAAACATACACTATGTACAGCAATAAATACCCGGGGTCCGGCCCAGTGCCGCCCCCCCTGGACAATAATTTAGCAATAAATACTGCACAGGGCAGGGTGCGCCCTGGGGCCAGAGCCCGCCCCAGGGAGGCCCCTCCTCACCTGTATCTCCAACACCCTGGCAGGTCCCAGGGAACCCCCACCTTCCCCTGGTTTCAGCCCCAGGCAGGACAGGCAGGGTCTGATCACCTCTGCTTGGACCCAGCCTCTCAGCGCCAGGAGAGCACCAGAGCGGGACACACGGGGCAGCCCTTGTCCTGTTGCCCTAAGATGCCAGGAGAAGGCTTTCTGCACCCACTCCCGTTTGGTTAAAGGCTTCAGGGAGTAGCAAATTGAGGGGATGGGGAGAAGGGAGGGGCTGGGACACAAGGTTGCTGCAGGGGCTGGCCCCTCGCAGTTCCAGGGCTGGGGGGACTCTCTCCTACACTCCAGCTGGGGCTGCCAGACACCCACGCACCAAGGCTGCTGCTCCAGCGAGGGGTGCAAATGCTCGTGACTGGCTCAAAGGTGCCGCACACGCTCAAAACACACAGGCCTGAAGCAGGACAGGCCATTCCCCTACCTTTGTGTGTCCCCCACTTCTCCCCACCTGCTCCAAAACTAGACAGCCAACAGGAAGGCAATACCGCGCCAAAAAGAATTATTCAGTGGCTTCTGGGGGAAAAAAAATCGTTACTGTGTTAGTTCCTTTCACCAAACCACAGCCTAAAAAAGTAACTTACAAGATCCCCGAGCGGAAACGTGCTGCAGGCTGCGGCTTGGGCTTCCCAGCTGTGGACAGGAGCGTTAGCCAGCCGGCCACCTCAGACAGGGAGGCAACAGGGATAGGAAGGGGCCTGACCACCTGTCCCAAAGCAGGCTGCAACCGATCAGAGCCGTGGGCTCAGGCACGGACCGCAGGGGCTGCTGTTGACGGTCAGACCTGGACCAGGGGCAGAAGAGCCTCCGGGGAGACCCGGCATCCGGCAGAAATGAGCACACACCACAGCTGAGCAGCTGTGTCTTCTCATGTACAGACAGCAGTGCCACCCGGAGTGGCAGCCAGCGTCAAGGGGAGGTCTCCCCCAGATCATACTCAGGGCAGGAGCTGCCCTGTTCCCAACAGGGTTGTCCTCTGAAATCTGAGTGTCTGTGTTGGGGGAAGGGAAGAGTGAGGCAAGGGTGGGAAGGAAGGTGCACATCACGGTTCACTTAGCGGACCGGTCTGCGAGACTTGGCTTCGGCCAAAGCCCTCGATTCGCTGTGTCAGAAAAGTCGAGGAGGAAAAGAACACAACACTCTCACAGCAGGAAAACGGAATAAACAAGAATCAGAAAGACACCAAACCAGCCACGTGTGGACACAGGCTCTACTGTCAAGAAACCAAGGTGAAGGGGAAAAGGGGCAGAGTGCAGAGTGGCCCCACGGGGCCAGCGTGATGGGAACGGGACATTCCCCTAGACCCAAGGAACAGGTGCTCCAAATCCAAAAGCCGTGAAAGGAAGCATGACCTCACTCACTCCAGAAGCTTCTTCTATTACCTAAACCAGACCTGCACTTTCTCTTCTACCTGTGCCCACCCTCCAACTCACCTTTCAGCTTCCAAACCTGCCTCCTCCCTCTGCTTTCCAGGTCTCCAACCTGGCAGATGGCTGGCTATCTCCCAGCCAGTGCCAGAGTGGGGACCGTAAATGGACGCGGAGGGCGTGGGCTTCTCCCCCTCTTCAGGGATTCTTACGATGCGATTCTGACTCACCGCTGCTACCACCAACATCTTTTGTCTAGACCTTAGGTAGACAAAGCCGCGCGTCAGGGAGGGGCAGGAAGCCACTAAGTATTGAGCGTCGACGGTCACAATCTCCACTGCAGGCCGACCGGGCACAATCGGGAAGGATGGGGCCTCTAGGGCCAAGAGAAGCCCATCAACAGGACAGAAACGGACAGCACATCCCTGCTACCACCCCATGGGCACTCTGGGTCAGACCGGAGGATGAATACCCCGCCAGCCCCCACTGAGTTTCTTTTCGCCAGCCCACACGTCTGTGCGTTATAGGGCTCTAGAGCCCCCAGAGAAGCTGAGGCCCATGTGGCCAGAGACAGGGCCAGCACCACAGGCAGCTCGCATCCCATGGCGAGGAGGGGCTTCCGGAGCCCGGTCTGGAAGACTAGCTGCCTCTGCAGAGGAGCCGGGCTCAGCCCAGGGAGGGCAGGTGGGCCGGGCCCAGCCCTGGAGACCAGCACCTCCACGAGCTACGCAGCACGTCACTGGAAGACACAGATCCCAAAGGAGGCAAAAAAAAAGGCCCAAGGCCACGAGCAGGAGCGTGGCGCCTGCAGACCACAGCCCTTGTCTGGCGCCACTGGAGACCCCCACCCCAGCCCGCGGGCAGGGAGAAAGGCCACCCCGGAGGAGCCCCAAGACCACCTGGCTTAGCCTGGGAAGCATTCCTTCACGGCGGGGAAGCACTGCTGGGCTAGGTGGGCAGCAGGACTGGAAACTCCCATGTGGGCCCAGGGGTTCCCGACGAGGCCCACGGGAAGCCTACAGGGACAAAGCTGGGATCAGCGGCCAGAGCCCACGCATGCTGACTGGAGGCCAAAAGGAAGACACATGGGGGTACCTCGTGCCTCTGTGGTCCCCGGCAAACCCGCCAGCCATGGTCAGCGGCGGTAGGCGTGGAAGCAGTGGGGGGGCGGGCACTCTAGGACTGCCCCTCGTGGCTACCCTGCCACTGGGTCAGCCCAAGCCTTACACAGACATGCGAAGCCCAGGCTGTGCGGGGTGAGAGCAGCAGAGCCCTGTGTCTGGTCCCCGGGGGTCCCGGGTCAGGCACTGAGGCAGAGGGGGCTGGACTGATGGGCGGCTCCCCAAGGCCTGCTGGAGCCCGAGCTGCCCAGCACCCCTGTCCAGGTCCAGGCCCAGCAAGCCAGCAGAAGCAAGAACACAACCAAATCCAAAAAACAAACACAGGATTAACAGACACAAGAAATGACACCCACAGGTCAAAGGTCACCAGAAGCACCAGCACGTGACGCGGCACAAGACCTCACCAGGCACAGACAACACCACGGCACCGGCAAGAGACGGAAGCAGGAAGGGCAAAGGAGTAAGTCACTTTCGGTACAATTGCAAAAGAGATAGCAAAGAGCCAGGACGCGCCTTGTGGTTGCTCACGGCTTGGCTTTTTTTTTTTTTTTTTAATCTTTTTTAAAACTAAGTTTTATAAATAACGTCTGATAACTCTGTGTATATAAAAACTAAACTCCAACAGCCACAAAGACTTGTCCATAAGTTTACAAGAAAGGGATTTTTTTTTTGTTTGCTTTTTTCTTTTGTTAAACTAGCAAAGTTTCTATTATACTTTCCTTCCTTGTCCATATATACGGTCAAATGTTCTTGCTTGTTTTTTGTTTTTTTTTTAAAAAGACAGTTTTATAAATACTCTGCAGCTCTTTTTTCTTTACCTTTTAAACATATAATTTAATAACTTCGTAAAAGGAACTCCTCTCTTAAATAAAGGGCTATGTAACCACACAAACAGGTCATGTAAACAGTGGCACGGGACCCATCGCAGGACACTGGACACACCCTTCACGTATGTTCACAACCAGTGATTTGGTCTTGTTCAGTGCAACGCATCAGGCTCGAGCACCCTGGCCCCTGGCACAAAGCCACGGAACGCCCCCTCCCTCCCAGCGCCTACAGAGCCCAGGCTAGTGGCCTGCCCGCCCAGGGCCCTCGGGGACACCCTACTCCCAGGAGCAGAGTCCATCTGTGCCTGTGGCTGCACTAAGAGTGAATCACAGCCCCCGGCCAGCCAGCAGCCGTGGGAGCCCGCGGGCCACCCAGGAGTGGACAGCAGCCTCCCCTTGCCCTGGGGCCCTCCCTGCTCTAACACCCGAGCTCCAGAACGCTCATTCGATCTTTCTCTGTTCCCACAGGGCCAACTCTGGACGCCAAGCCTGCACCGCCTTGGTACAAAAGGGACTGGGGGGCAACCCCACGTCACCGCCGAACTGACCAATCCCAACACACAAAACACACGATGACGACGACGAGATCAAAGGGGCTCAGCCCGGCGCCCCTGGGGTGCGGGTTGTGCTTTGCAGGGAAGGGAGGAGGCAGGAGAGGAGAAAGAAGGGGACAGGGCTGCCAAACTCGCCATGCGCCGAATGGCCCCTCGCAGACCCGCCCGGGCAAGCGCCAGTCCCTACGACCGGGCGTCCGTCTTGGACTTTACTATCGTAATGACGCTAGTGGCGGCCACCTTGCCGGGGACAAGGGGCCCCAAGCCGGCAGCGAGGGGGCCCCGGGCCGGAGCCACGGGGCTGCGGGCCACGGTCCTGGCGAAGTTCTGCAGGGCCTCGTACTTGGCGCGCAGCGCGTCGAGCTCCAGCTTCATGCTGGCGTTCTCCGAGGCCAGCTTCTCCACCTCCTGCTGCAGCTCCGCCTTCTGCTTCTCCAGCTCCTCCTTCTGCGTCACGCGCTTGACGCGGCAGCTGGCGGCGTAGCCCCGGTTCTTGAGCGTGCGCCGCCGCTGCTTCAGCTGGATGATCTCCTCCTTGGACAGGCCCCGCAGGTGCTGGTTCAGCTCCCGCACCGACATGGTCACCAGCTCCTCGTCCGTCAGGCTGGTGCCATTCTCACCCGGCTCCCGCTTCACCTGCGGGCGGGACTGCGCGTGAGGCCCGGGCTCCGCGGGGACCGCCCGCCCCAGCGCCGCCCCAGCTCCGGGCGCCGCCCACGGTCCGCTCACCTTCAAGGCCTTGTTTCCTTTATTGGGGGTCGTCATAACCCGGGGGCACGGCGAGCAGGCACTCTGCGAGACAGGGAGCGGAGGTCAGGACCCTGAGGACCGCTCCCCTTTCTCCCTCCCCGGGGCACAGAGCCGAGGGAAGGGGCCCAGTCCCAGCCTCAGCCCTCACCTCACCATTCCCAGTACCTGGCCCGGAGGACCACCTGCCAGCCTCTGGCTAGGCTGGTCCCTGGCCACCTTGTCCCTAGGAAACCCAGTGGGTCTGATGGGGGAAGGGGGACAGAAGGCCTGTTAGAAAGGCAGCGACCAGAAAGGGGCCTTGGGAAGAGTTGAGAGGGATGCAGGAAAGGCCAGCCTAGAAGGAAGCCGGGAGCTTTAAAAATAACCCCAGTGTGCGCCCCAGAGCATGGCTGCGCCTGGCGAGTCACGCTGACTCAGCACATCGCTCCCGCTCCCGCTCCCTCACCAGCCCGGCCTGGCACTCCCCAAGGCTGCCAGCCAACACAGCCCCAGGGGACCCGCAGCCTAAGCAGAGCACGGCTGGGGCCAGAAAGGCCAGCCTGGCCAACAGCAGGTGCGGGGCTGGGCCCAGTGACCCTGCAGCTGTGTACTCGGGGCCCTACCTCCTACAGCCACCTCCCCTTAGCTGGCCCTGTCCCCACAAAGGCTTAGGGGCCGGTGGGGACTCAGGCCAAGAGAAGGATGCAGGACAGTCCTGATTCTCCCACAGACTTTTCACTTTGAAGAGCTCGACTGTTTCCGGCATTGGTGGGAGCACCCCCCCCCCCCGCCCCCAGGTGGCAGGCGCCCCAGGAGAGGCTGGGCTCAGCCCTCTCTGCTGCTGATGGAGCAACCTTCCTGTGGCTTTGGATTGCCGCATCTGGTGCCCCTGCCCCACCCCAGCCACGCTGTTTCCTAAGAGGGCCCGCCGGGCCACCCAGGGGTTCTCCTCAGCCCCCTCCAGCCCCAGCCCCCTGCCAGGGGTCACTGCCCACAGCATAGGGAAAAACAACATAAGGGCTTGGGGGAGGGGTGGACCAAAGGGCCCCTCGCACCCATTCAGTTGCCCTTCCCACGCCCGGCCCTCACTGTCTGCTTCCTCGAGCCTTGCCAAAGACATTTATGTGCACCTAATCCTGCAAATTCGGCTCAGCCTGCCCCCACCAAAGCTTCAGGCAAGCACACTCCCTCCCAGCCCCCTGCTTTCCAGGTCAGGCTGGAGGGAAAGCGGACCCCGGCCTCCTGCTGCAGGAGGTGTGAGCACCGTGAGCAATTCTGGGCAGCGGCGGGGGTGGGGCTTGTGACCCTTGCTGGGGAGGTAAAGCACAGCTTAAGGAAGTGGAGGCTCGCAAGGTGGCTCTAGGGCAGGACTGCCACTCACCCCTCCTCAGCCCAGGGCTCTCAGGCCGCGCCGCAGAGCACCAGATGGAGCAGACAGAAGCTAGAGGTCAGAAGGTCCTGAGGGCCCCAAACCCACTCTGGGGGACAGGATCTCATGGCTGAGCTGCCGGGGCCCCCCCAGCCTTAAGTCTGAGTTGGGGTGCAGGGACACTCCCCGGGGTCCTTCCACTGTCAGCCCAAAGGAAAAGCCTTGGCACCAGCTTTTCTCACCAGCCATCCTCCCCCGAATGCTGAGCACAACAGTGACTTCCTGAGATCACACAGAAGAGTGCGGAGCGTGGCGGCTGGGAGCTGAAAAGTGCCTCCTCGGCAGTTCTCACCCTCCGCAGAAGGCCTGAACTCAGCACAAGTGCAGCCACTTGCCTCCTAATCAAAGGTGCAGGGGGCTCGTGCCCGCCGTGGGGGAGGGGCAGGGCTCAGCAAAGCCAGGGCTTCTGCGGCCTCTGCCCACCAGGGAACACACACAGATGCGATGGTGACGGGCTTAGGGGAGGGGCTGTGGGACACAGCTCAGGGCACCTCGGGAAGCCAGAAGGAGGGTGTCCAGGAGGCTGGATTGAGAACAGGCTCCCTCTACTCTCCACCCCAAAGAGGGTCCAGGGTTGGGCCCCAGGGATCCTTCCCCAGTCACCTTCCCCTGAGGGTGAGCCACACTTGTAGATAAGACACGGACCGTCCCCCCCGGGCGACCCACTCAGGCTGACAGCCAGCTGGGAAGGGAAAACTGGTTTCGACAGCTCCATGCCCTGAGGGGGGGGGGGGGGGGGGCTCTAGATGCACACGCAGGGCAAGAGCCCGCTCCTTCCCCGGCCTTCCTGCCACCCTGCCTGACAGAACCACCTCCTCCAAAACCCCTGAGCCACTGCAAGCCGTTCTGGAAAGAGTGGAAAACTTAATCTGCACCTAAGAACAAACGAGAACACGGAAAGAAGTACCCTCTTCGGGAATCCGCACTTTCCTAGGGTATAAAATTTGACCCAGAGATCAGCTGAGTTCAACATCCGGCACATATAAGCCCAAGGCTAAGTGCGTGTGTGCTGGGGCGAAGGGGCATCCCTGAAAACCAACCACAAGGCCAGCCTGACCCAGCCACGAACCCCTAGGCAAGAATGGTCAGCTCTGGTTGAGACAAAACGCCCCAAGCCCTGGAGGCCAGGAACCACCCACACACTGAGGAAAGGTCAGGCCGCACCATCCTCAGGCTGTCACCCCCCAAGAGGCCCAACACCCACCAGGGAGGGCCACAATCTTTGCTGACACCCACACAGCACCAAGCCCCAACCTCAAGCAGGACAACTCTAAGGGTGATCAGGAACCGCCGTCTTCCGCTCCATGGCTTCCACACCAGCCCACCGGCTGTGCCCCAAAGGCCACAACCACCACCTGCAGCTCTGCCCCACACCCCAGGGCCAGGCAGCAAAAGGGGCAAGGCCTGCTCACCAGACACCTCGCTTTCCAGATGTCAAAGTCCTGTTGTTTCCTCTCATTGGCAGTTTCCTGGTAGGGCGGCACCTGCTTCCCCTGCCCTGTCCACTGTCCTCCAGGCCTTGACCACAGGCACCCTTCTTTCTCCCACTGACTCCCTCTCTGGCCAGGGGCTATGCCTCTCTTGCCCGCCCAGGGGCTGCCCAGCCTAGCCAACCAGACCAGCCACAGGCAAAGCCTGCTCCCCAGCCTGGCAAGCACGGCCCCCTAAGCTCCTCCCCTGCCCTCCTCTCACTCGGAGAACTATTTCCCAGTTTAGGGAACTGTCCCAGACGCTGGTCAGGGACCGGCTGCCTGAGAAGAGCCGGCCTGGGAGGAGATGGACAGGCCAGCGGCTGCGCATTCTGCCAGGAAAGAACACCTGCACCTGGGCGCCCCCCCCCTTCTCACGCCCCTGCCTTCAACTCGCACACCAGCCCTAACTTGAACGGGTGGCCCAGCCCCGGGGGCCTGGCCCTTCCCCAGTTTCCCTCCTCCTCTACGTGTCGGGCCTTTCGGACCCCAGGCCCCTAGCTCAAACCCGCCCCCACCCCAGACATCAGAATGAGCATCGAGTGACCTCATGCTGATGACTCAGCAAGTCTCCCTCTGGGCTCTGGCACGCGTGCGGCGGAGCGAAGCCGGCGCGAGCAGGGTCTTCCCGGCCCCGCCACGTGCCGCCCCCTCCCCCCAGGCCCGCCGAGGACCCCTGCGCCCGGGGAGGCGGACACAGACACCTGATGAATCAGCAGCTACACCCGGGGGCCCCCCGAGGCTCTTCCGCCGAGCCCTAGGCGCCCCGCTCGACCCCACCCTTTCCTCCCGCCACCGCGGCCGCCCCTCCCACCAGGACGCCCGGGGCTCCGCCGCGCGAGCCCCGCAGACGCCCCGCCCCGCCCTCCTCCGTCCCCCGCGACCCACCCCAGCACCCCGGGCGCGAGGGCCAGGAGCTGCCGCTGACTCGCGGGGAAACCGAGGCACGGGCCGCCCGGAGGGCGCGGGGCGGACCCGCAGCCGGGAGCGCGCGGCCCGCCCC
>NC_081572.1:951763-997511 GCF_022355385.1 Mustela nigripes | reverse complement strand
CCTCCGCCGCCGCCGCCGCCGCCGCCGCCGCCGCCGCCGCCGCCGCCGCCGCTCCACAGACGTCACATGATGTTTGGTCACGTGGGCTCCATTCATGAAGCGGCGACGCGGCCGCTGGGGCTTAAAGGGGAAGCGGCGGCGGCCGCGGCGGCTGCGGGGCGCGTCCTCACTGCGCCTGCGCGCCCGGAGCCGGCTCCGGACCCTGCGCGCCGCTCCCGGCCCCGGCAGGACCCGCCCGGGCCGCGAGGCTGGGGGCCCCGGGGGGAGGGCTGGGGGGCCCGTGTCCCGCTCTGCTGACCCGCGGGACCGCTGCGGCCCTGAGGTCCCCGTGCGTCGCGGACACGGTCCCCGAGGCGCTTCCGAGGCTGCACGGCGGGCACAGCGCGCGTTCCCCCCCGCGTCATTCCCGGACCCGCCTCGGCCCTGCCGGGCAGCGGGGGCCGGTTCACAGACGACCCGACAGCCTTGTCCAGGGTTCGCAGTGAGGTCTGGCCGCGGCCACCTGCGAGGGCTGCGGGGTGTCCCCACCCACCGCCCCAGACCTCACGTTAGCCACGAGCCCTGGCGCAGCTCCCGGGACTGCCCGGAAAACATCGGTGAGAGGGGTGCACCCACCGCACCTGTCTGGGACCCCGTCCCCTCGGGCCGAATCCGCTCCTGCCCCTGCTGTGAGGACCTCTCGCTGCTGCTCAGAATTCCCGGGGTTAGAAGGGACACCGGAGGGATCCCATTTCCAAGTCCTCGAACAGGTATAGAGCCAGGAAAAGCGACTCATCCTGCGAGGCAGGTCGGTGGGACTCAGGTGAGCTGGCCCAGGCGCGGTGAGGGACAGGCGGCGGCAGCACACACACACACACACACCGGGTCTCTGTGGGAATTCAGTGCCACCAACTGACGAAGGCCATCGGCAGAGGACCCGGAAGCCAGGGACATAAGGGTCCCCGAGGGACCCCCTGCCTGTCTTCAGGATCTCCTCTGTGAATCCCACCATGCCTTGTACCCCGCCTGCTTTGTAGGGTTGTGCGTGGTGGTCTATTTCGAGGTGGTCTTTAAGGGCAGGGCACCACACTGTTCTCCAGGGCCTTAATATATCTGGGGCATGACTCTTGGTTGGTTGTTTTTTTGTTTTTTTAAGATTTTATTTGTAGGAACGCCTGGGTGGCTCCATCGGTGAAGTATCTGCCTTCGGCTCATGTCACGATCCTGGGGTCCTCGATCAACCCCCACATCAGGCTCCCTGCTCAGTGTGGGGTCTGCTTCTCCCTCTGCCTGCCGCTCCTTTCTGCTTGTGCTCCCTCTCTCTTGCTCGCTCACTCTGTCTCTCTCAAATAAAATCTTTTTAAAAAGTTAAAGATTTTATTTGTAAGTGATCTTAACACCCAAGGTGGGGCTTGAACTCACAACCCCAAGATTGCTTGCTCTAGCGACTAAGCCAGCCAGGTGCCCCAAGGGCATGACTTTTAAAGTCTACTAAATACACAGAACAAGGCTTGCCCCTGAGGACGAAAATGCACTCCTGTGGGCTCCACCTCCGCCAGCCTCCTCTCCGCCACCACCAGCTCCGTTCTCCTGGTCACACTTGGTAGGGATGTAGGGCCTGACTTACTGCTGGGCCTTGAGAGCCACTCCAGGCAGGTCATGGGGGTTGGCTTGGTGCCACACGGCTCAGGCTGGAACCATGACACCATCAGGAAACACAGGTGATTGACCCGGGCCTGGGGACCAACCGCTTTGTTGGAGGCTCGCTGGCTAGTCTTCTCATGCCCCCATACCCCCGACTCCTCAGTTCTCACACAATGGGGCCTGGCTGCGTTTATACGCGGTAGATGACTGAGAGGCTGACTTACCCATTGTGCTGCTGCCTGCTCCTTCTCCCCAAGGAGGCTTCTACTCTTGGCAAGGTGTCTCTTCCTCCCCACTGGGAACACACCCGGCCACTTGGAAGAGGGGACAGGCAGGCGGGAGGTTGTGCCTATCCCGGGCCACCAGAGAGGTCAATGAGAAGTGCACTGGGGCCCAGCTCACCTGGAGGCCAGCGAGAGTGCGGATGTGAGGACTGCTTCCCGCTTACAGGTGGCCCTGGGCCCTAAGGTCAGCCCTCTGGACATGCGATGGGGGGGGCTAGGCTGCCCACCTTCTACTCTCTGGGACCTGTGGGGAGAGGAATGTTCCAGACCGCCCAGGCTCCTTCGCTGCCCTCTCACCCCACTCTTCTGCAGAGGTGCGGAGAGTTTGCAAACAAGGTTCCGATCTGCTGCAGAGTAACGGGCAGCGGGTCTGTTTGCACATCTGTGGGAGGTCCTCAGGGATGAGGTTGTGCCCTGTCCAAACACCCAGAGAGCCTAGCCTTCAGGATCTGTCTCTGGGTCCAGCTAGAGAGCCCCGGAGAGTCCGTGGTTGGTCTCATCTGCCCCAAGTCTGGCTGGCCCCCACCCAGGGCCCAGGACATCCGTCTCTGGGAATAACACTGCAGCCACACTGGGGAGTGACACCAGAAAGTGACAGGTCCACAGGCTCCAGCATCCCTGCCGGTCCACAAGCATCACCATGACTGGCATCTGGGGCTGCCTCGGTGGGCAGACGCGGAGACCCAGCTCTCTGGTCCAGCCTGGCCGTCCCCGGGCTTCCCGCTGCAGCCTGCCCATGCCCTCCTGCTGACCCCTCCCAGATCTCCCCCTTCTGCTCGCACCCTCCGCAGGCAGATCTGGGGACCCCACTGGGTTCTCCTGGAGTTCAGCAGGCCCCAAACCTGACATTACAAGGGGGCTCAGGACACAAGGACTGACTAACCCTTCTTCCACGGGGGTCCAGGCAGGGAGATGGGCCCACGCCAGGGCCCTCCCAGGATGTACTTCTTCCTTCTCTGTCTGGCCAAGGGCTGCCGACTTGTTTGTTCTGGAGCCCGAGTCCAGCTCACTTGGGGTCCACAGGACAGGGTCAGCCTGCTACAGGAAAGGACTGGCAAGGAGAAGTCGGGCAAAGACCCCATCCAGGCAGGCAGGAGCCTAGGGCAAAGTTAGGCTATTAACTAATTTCCAATTAGGAAACTAAGGCAGAAGCAGACGGGTCAAGCAGACGGAGCTGGTTTTCCCACTGGATTCACCCGGCCCACTGGGCAATAGGCAGTAAGTTCATTCTAGTCACTGCCCCATTTGGGGACATCCAGGGCATGGCAGGGGTCAGAGCTGGCGGTGACGGGAGCCAGGAAGGCATACCTAACTGACCCTTGCCAGCGGACCCCTGTGACGGCTTCTCTAGATGGTAGCATTGCAATGCCTCCTGGCTGGCATCTGGGAGCCCCTGGCCCTTGAAGCCCATCTCTGTCCTTGGCCTGCCCCGGACCCGTGTGAAACAGGTCCCTGCTCCCCATGGGGCTGTGCTCATGGTTAGTGTCTGGGTATCTGTCCCCGTGAGACCCTCAGGCCTGGTTCACCTCTGCAGCCTTCTTGCCTGGCTCACTCCCCTTCTGCCAGCTCATTGGGCTTCCCCGTTTCCCCACCAGCGGGACTCTGGCTTGATCCAAAACCACAGCCTGAGAGCTCACGTCCCCTCTGCTGAGACCCAGGACATTCTTTGTGGGCCAGAGTAAAGCCTCCGCGCACAGCTTTTCTGGACCCGAGCTTCCTCCGATGCCACCATGTGCCTCTTCCACACTTCAGACCCACCTGCTCACTCTCCTAGAGCCAGAGCATGTGTGCTAACCGCGTGCCCCCTCATGCATGGCCAGCAAGTGATGAGACTAGCCTTGAGTTGAAGGGAGTGGCCAGGGGCCAGCTTGGGTCCTGGCCAGGCCTGTGGCCTGTCCTCTTCTGGAAACATTTTTCCCCGGGGAGAGGGTGCCGAGGTGCTGTCAGAGGTGATTCTGGCTCCCTCTTGCCCATCTCTGCCCCCACACAGGAGGGGGACACAGACGCCCCAGGCCCAGACACGTGACATCTACTGGTCCGAGTCTCTGGAGAGCCCTGACATACCTCCCTGAGGGCTCTTCCTTCACCCGCCCCTGCCTGTGTGAAGAGATGTGTGCCCCGGTAAGCTTGGAGGTGCTGGGGGTGCAGAGGCTGCCCCCCCCCACAGTGGGGCACGCCGAGCCAGGCCACCGGGGCCAGCATCCAATCTCGCCTCTAGGGCTGAGGCGCAAAGCACCACACTCTTCCCCAGGAGTTCCCTCTACCTTCCCTTGCTGGGACTCAGTCCCCCGCAACCAGAATGCCTTGCCAAACAGGGCTCCAGGACCCGTGCGATGCGAGTAGCAGGTGGTGACTAAGAGGACACTCGACAAGGTCCCTCTAGGACCGCTGGGGCCCTTCCTCCACACGTGGGATGAAGTTAGAAACAAGGCAACAGGTTGGAAACCAATGTATTTCACCCAAAAGGTGGAGAAGGGACAGACTCGGCAGGAAACGGGACACACAGATCTCAGAATCCGGGACTAACTAAGGAGCCCTTTTCTCAAACGCCGAACGGCGATTCAGGGGACTTGCAGCTGTGGTCCTGGCTGCTGGACTCAGGACACTTGGGATCCTCTGGTCCTTCTCACAATGAGGAGGCCTCACCCCAAGAAGAGACTGGAGAAGGGGCAGGGGTGGGACGGGGTTCCCTCCTCGGCTGGGCCTCTGTGGGAGTGGGGGTGCAGGGGGGAACCTTGACCTTTGTACTCAGGAAGGGGCCTAGCCCCAAGTCGGCTGACCATTTAAGGCCCCCAGGCCTCCTGAACTCCAGAAGAGGTCCTGACCCGGTCTGGGGGAGGAGGAAGGGGGACATTGAGGTCGGAGAATCCATCTGTTCCGGGCCAGGAAGCACTTAGTGACCACACAACTTCCCGCTGGGAAGCGACGCAGCCCCTCCCTGGTTACAACCCCTGCTGCCCTGAGCCGACTCGAGTGGCAAGCAGTGGGCTGCTGTGGGGACACCCTGTGTGGCCTGGGGCTAAGGACAGCCAGCGCAGGGGTGCCAAGCCCAGCAGGGAAGAGACAGTGGAGAGCAGCCTGGTGAGCGTGCTGGCCACCTCAGCTCTCCTTGCCCGCTGGGGCCAGGCTTTGGGGGAATGGCGTGGAGTGGCCAGAAGGGCTCTGGGAGCACCCCACACAGGACTCCAGCTTCACCTTGTCCAGGACGGTCTTTTTGATGGAGGCTGGCGAGACTTTCTCCTGGTCGGCCACGGACTGCAGCTCCCTATGGAGGCAGCGATGGGGGTTAGCTCCAGGCCGTGCCCCCGACCTGCGCCCAACTGTTCACCAGGGAGGAGGAAGCCCCCGACGGCCTGGGCGCTCTGTGCTGTCTCCCACCTCAGCTCCCTAGGCCAGGCCCCTGCCCGCTGCCTCCTACTGACTCAGATCAGCTCAGGGTCACCAAACCTACTAGCAGCCCCTGAGCCCCTGAACCCATCCCTGCCCCAAGCAGGGGCCATGTGCCTTGTCCGTATCCCCTGAAGGTTGGGGGCCAGAGGGTAGCACTGCCTCCCAGGTCATCCCTCGCCGTCAGGTTGTGCACTCAGAGACATTCTGGGCTTCACTGGGGCGGGCAGGGATGCGAGAGACATGCCTGTCCATCCTGCAGACCTGAGCTCCAAGCCAAGTCCGCACATCCTGCTGTCCCTCCTCTTTAATTTCCTTTCTGCCGTCACCCTGCTGGTGTCACCCCGCTGGTGCAAATGCACAGCGGAGTGCCCTTATGGCTGACCTGCCAAGTCTCCCCAGGAGGGGGCGGGCGGGAGGAGGGTGTGACCCGGGCCCCAGGAGATCCCTCTGGTTCCCACTGGCCTGCCTCCCCAGCCTGGATGGTCACCGTGGTCTGCAGGCTCAAGTGGTGACCCCCCGTGGGAAGCGCCACACGGGCCCGGAGGGCAGCCCGTCTCCACAGGACAATGGGTGCCTGGGTACTACCAGCCATGACCCTCGGGCACTGCTGCCAGGCCTCAGTAAATGTGTGCTCGGGGAAAGGCTGAGCAGAACACGTGAGGGCTCTGGCGGGCCGAGTCGCGCAGCCAGGAGCAGGCAGCCTCGGGGGGCCCACCGTGTGCGGACGCAGGAGGCCTCCACAGCATTGATGAGGAGGGAGCGGAAGCCCCCGCTCTCCAGGACGTGCAAGGCGTGGATGGTGGCCCCGCCGGGAGAGCAGACGTGGTCCCTCAGCTGGCCCGGGTGCTGTTCTGAGTCCAGCAGCATCTTGGAGGCTCCCTGCACCAGAGAGAGCCGCTGACCGCTGCAGGGCACCTCTCCTGCCTGCAGGCCACTGTCCCCAGCCCCAGCCACCGTGCACCCGCTGATTCTCCCCCATCCGCCCACCGCAACAGCGTCAGGCCGGGCAAGGAGTAGCCCTCAGCAAAGCATCAGGAAAAGCACTGACCAGCAGAGCCTGGGCTCCGAGGCGGACTGCCAGGCGCCTGGGCAGCCCCATCTTCACACCCCCATCTGCCAGGGCCTCCAGGGCTGTGAATGCCTGCAGGGAAAAGGCACCTAAGCCACTGCCCCAGGCCCTTCCTCCTCCTCCTCCTCCTCCTCCTCCTCCAGGCGGTGGTGCTGCCGGGCAGCCCCGCCCACAGCAGCCAGGACAGGGAGGAGGATGTGCCCCGCCCTGGGAACTGTCCGCCACGCCACCACCCCTGGCCGCCCAGCCCCAGTCCTCACGTAGGCTGGGCCGCTGCCGCTGAGCCCGGTGACGGCATCGATCAGGTCCTCCTCCACCTCCGTGCAGAAGCCCACGCTCCCCATCAGCTTCTCCAGGAGCCGGCCATCCTCCACCTGGGCGTGGGTGCCCGTGGCGTACACAGTGGCCCCCTCCCGCACCACAACCGGGGTATTGGTCATGCAGCGGATAACTTTGGGGGCCGGCTGGAATGCCATCAGCTTCTGGAGGGGAGAGTGGCTGTGTGTCTGTGCGGCCCCTTGCCCAGCAGGGTGTGCTTGGCCTCAGGGAACGCACTCGCCCAACCAAGCACTTCCTGGCTTCTCACTGCGGGCAAGGCCAATCGGCCATTTCTCAGCCAGAGCTCCCAAACACAGCGCAGAGCATGCTTCTACCCCCTTCTCAGACCCCACCAGCCTGCACCCACAATGCTCACCTTCTCGATGGAGCTGATGGTGACCCCAGCAGCGCAGGACACCACGATGTGCCGACCCTCCATGTCAGCACCGATCTCGTCCAGGATAAACGGGATGATATGTGGCTTCACGGCCAAGAAGAGCACGTCACTGTGCCGCACAGTCTCCTTGTTGTGGGGAGTCAGGTTCACTCCCATCTTCTGCAGGGAGCGCCAGTGGGGGCTCAGCCTGCCAACATGGCTGGCCGCGCCCCCTCATACCCTTCCCAAGCTGAGAGCCTCGGGCATAGAAGAGGACTGAGGCTGCTGAGAACGGGGACAGGCTGGGGAGGGGTTCAGGGCACGGAGCTCTGACAGCCCCCAGTCACCCTTCCCACCCTGAAGCCCAAGCTCTCTGCACTGATATACGACCCTTTTGGAAACAGAAAACGGATGAGTACCCACGCCACAGCCCTGATGCACCCCATCGTGGGCGGCAAGCCTCCAGGGGTGAGCGGCATTATGGGTGCGCAGGCTCTCCCAGCTTGAGGTCTGGAGCCCTAACTCAGCTGTGGCAAACCAAACCTGTATTCAGTCCCCAGATGGGTCTGACCTGGCCCCAACTCTGTGGTCCCATCTGCTGGGCTCCCACAGTCCCTGTGGAGGCTCTGTTTGGGGAACCCCATTCCAGTCCAGCACACCCTTCCCACAAGCTGCACGTGTGCCTGTCCCCAGGTCCCAGGAGCTGAGCAAGGGCTGTTACCAGCAGGCCAGCAGGCAGGTCTGTGGGGTGCTACGGCCCAGGGCTCTCCTCTCCAGGGAAGGGTGGTGGTCCCACAGTGTCTCTCACTAGGACCTTTACACCTGGGGCCCTCAGGGTCAAGGCTATCACACACTCACCCCAGACACAGTGACTTAGCCCCTTCAGGGACCACCTCCCGGTCCCTGTCCACCCTGCACCTACCCTGAGGGCAGAAACCGTGGCCAGGTCCATGTCTGGGGAGCTGGCCATGATCTTGTGGGCAGCCAGGATGCCTGCGGGTAACAGAGATCCTTCCTCAAGGTCTGTCCTGTCCTCCCCCATTCACGTCCACGGGAAGGAAAGTGGAAATCCCACCCCCAGAGTAAGACAGCAACTCCTGCCCCACCCCCAACCACCCCAAGGCTGCCCTCTCCCCCAGGGCTCAAACAGGGCAAGTTTTCCAGACCCGTCCTTTCACCCGCCAGCCGGCGGAAGGGTCATGGCCCACCCCCGCCCAGCCCGCGGCCTCCCGGCTGCAGGGCTTACCTGCGGCTGTGAAGCCCCTGGCCAAGGCAAAGGCCAGCTGGCCAGCTCCGATGAAGCCCACGCTCATGTTGCCGGAGGCGCCGCCCACAGCCCTCCCGGCGGCCACCGGCCCTGCAGGGGCAACTACGGGACGAGACGGGGCAGGACCCAGAGCAAGAAGTCGGGCGGGCGGTGCCAGGCCCGGCCCCTCGGCCGCTGGCCCGCGCCCATCCCCCCCCCCTCCCACCGCCAGCGCAGCCGGCCCAAGTTTGCCCGAGGCCGCGCGCCGGCTGCGACCGCGGCGGCTCCAGTCTCCGCGCCCGGGCAGTCCCGACGGCCCCGAACAGAGGCCACGGCGAGCGGCGGGCCGGCCTCCGGAGCCGGAGAGCCGCGGGGGGCGACGGCTCGGAGCCCGGACGCCCCCCACGTCCGGGCCCCACCCCCACCCCAGGCCCTAGCTGGGGCACGCAGGCGCGCCTTCTCCTGCCCCGCGCGCGCCCGCGCCCGACCCCAGCTGGGCGCCCACTCACCCACCGACCGCGCGGGTCGCCCGGGATGCGCGGAGCCGCGCCCGCCACGCGGCACCCGAGCCGGTCGGCCCCGCCCCCGCCGCTCCAGCGAATCGGAGGCGCGGCCGCCAGGCGCTGGCCAATCGAGGGACGCGGGAGGAGCCAGGGGGCGGTTGCATCATCCGCTCGCCCCGCGCCTCCGGCCCCGCGGCCTCCCGGCCTCCCCGCGCCCCCGGCTCCCGCCCCGGGTCCGCGCCCCGCGACGTTGCGTGGGCCCTGAGCGCGCCGGGGCTGCGGCTCCCCGCGCGGGGCCTGGGAGTGGGCCGGGCGGACCCGCACACGCCGGGCTGGGGTCCTCAGCCGAGGGGCCCGGGTGCGCCGTTCCTCTGTGTCCTCGCTTCTCCGCTCCTTTGTGCGCGTGCGTGCGAGCGTGCGGAAGGCTTGAAAGCAGTTTGCGAAATGGAAACATTTAAAATGTAGCACTATCTTGATACTGTGTTTTGTAGCTTTAAAATTTATTTATTGTACCACGAAGCTTGAAAACTGGAGAGGATAGCCTAAGCCTTTTCAGAATCTCAAAATCGGTGGGCGGGGGTGGGGTAGGGGGTGCACCCGGGAGGTCTAGGTCGATCCCGCGTGAGATCCAGACCGTCTTTTTCCCAACTGGGGTTTTCTCTGCGGGTCTTTTCTCCAGGCTGCGGCATGACGGAGGCCATAGTCCTGTATGGCCTAAACCTCCGCAAACAGGGGCTTGGGGCCAGTAGTGACCAATGAGTAAAGAGAAGATGAGATCCTATAGTGTCCCTCAGCTCCCGTGGAGCACTCCCACGTCTCCCGACATCTTGTCGGCAGTGTCCATGGGAATCCGGGGGTTTGCATTTGGAGAACAAGTTGAGTCTGCCTTCGGGTTTTGGCATAGTCCAGGGTCCCAGTCAGCAGAAGTGTTAAGGGCAAAAATAATAGTCATTGGCAACCCCCACCCTACCTCAGGGGAACAGGTGACCTGCTCTATTTTTTCAGTTCTGTATCCTCAACGGTGACAAGCTGTTCTCGGACCTGATCTGGCATTACCCTGACGTCTGTGCTCCAGAAGCAGGGCTATGAGTTCTTGTGGACACAGTGGTGGCCACCAGCACCAGCAAACCCATGGGTAGTGACCATGAACGGAAGGTAGATTTCCTGGCATTCCCCATATGAGGGCAGCAGAACGTTTAGTGCTCTCCCTCTGAGGGAGGCGCTTCTCCAGTTGTCACTCCCAGGATCCATGCCCACCAAACCTCATGACCCAAGTGCCCCCCCCCCCCCCCCGAGACTCTTGCCCACCAGCATCTGCCCCTGACCCCACGCCACTTGCCCAAAGTGGACTGTCTTGGGACTGGCCCAGACTCCAAGCCATAGTGATAAAGCCCAGCAGTCCCTCTGAGTATTCCCTGCCTGGACATAATCAAAGGACAGAACCCCTGCCTTCAAAAAGTACTGTTTTTCACTGATAAGAACAAATAACTCCCTCCTCCAAAAAGAAAAAGTCCTCTGACCCGGAGAGTGGCTGTCTGCAGGAACATCCCAAGGCAAGCCTCCAGGAGGGCTTCTGCCATGTTGACCAAAGTGGGATGCCTCCCACTTTGTCTCCCCCACAGACCTTTTAAATTTAGGGTAGGTGGAGCACTGGGAGCACAAGGCCACTGGACAATGAGGAGACTGGGGAGCCGGTGACAGATAACCATTTCAGAAGTTTGGCTAGAAAAGGAGGAAGACTGGTCGAGGTGCAGGCCTCCCTGTGAGCTAGGAAGGATGTGACCCATATGCTCCTTTGTCGCCTGGAGATGTGCCCCCTGGCCCCCGCTCTCCCTCAGTCAGTGAGGGCTGTCAGGACACCTCAGGACACACTGGTCCCGTTGGGGATTGGCTGTTGAGCCGATGATGCCTGTCTCCTCCAGATAAGAACCCTTGTGAGTGCGTGGTCCCTATCAGGCAAGCGAGCCATCCCTCTCACACAAGGGAGCCCCTGGAACCCAAGCCTAAGAGCTGCTTGGGCCCACGCCCCCCCCCCCCCGCAACCCCCTGCGGGAGTGTGGGGTGTTGGTGATACTGAACACCACGGCAAGGGAGGGAGACCAGCTCGGCATCAGCCTCATCTCCCCCAGCCACATTGCCCACCAAGGGAGAGGACAATGTCTGTTACTCCCTCGGGAGGCCAACCCTCAGCCCAAGAGCCCCTCCTCCCTCAGTCACGTCCCGTCTTGTCCCTTCTCCCCTACTCACACTGCGGGGAATGGCCCAGGAGGTGCAGTTGGCCATTGCCCCCTGGGCGGAGAGATGCTCACCAGAGACAGGATGCAAACATTAGTGTTTATTTCCTGCTCCCGGGGATGGGCCACGGGGCTGCTGTACTCAGGGGCAGCCAGCGGCTTGGTCTGGGGTGGCCCCAGCTGGGCTCTCGAGCAGGAGAAGCTGGCGGGAGTGAGGAGGGTGACAGCCCCTGTAGGCTCTGGTGATCAGCGGCCGGGTGAACGGATGCTCGAGCGGAGGTCACGGGCCTGTGAGTACTACGGAGGTGTCCAGTGCCCGGGCTCCATGACCCAGTGGCTGCCCTAGGCTGGGCCCTCCCCCTGGATCAGGGCTACCCCAGACGTGCCTGCTGGGAGCCCACAGTGGGCACTGCAGAAGCTGCTGCCCTGGGGCTGATGGTAGGGGCCTGGTGGGCACTCCCTCCCGGGGTGCAAACCCAGCTTCTTCCCCACATTCTGCGTACAAGGGTGCTGCCAGCCCTCTGTGGGCCCCTGCAGGTCCCTGACACTGTCTCTAGCCTGATGAGGCTGTCCCGTATGACCACGCCATGATTCCTTCTTATGGCCACTCAGAGATGGGCGTGGTGGGATCCCCATGCTTGGTTCCTTCTCTTTGAGGTGGCGCAGAGCGTCCCAGCAGCACCCTGCTGAGACAGCTGTCCGTCCCACACCCCTGGGAACTATACCCTTTTCAACTCTACTTAGGTCACGGCCTGGACGGGGTCTCCAGACGCTGATGGGCATATGGGACTGCCTCCAAAACCCTAGCCTTCGTGTCCCCATCTATAAAGTGGGTCACAACAGCACCCAGTTCAAAGGCTTCTCTTGTTAACGGTGGGTGGCACTGGACCAGGGAGGGCCAGCAAATGGAGGGAGACAGAGAGAGAGAGATACAGACAGAGATAAGAGAGATACACAGAGAGAGACAGACAGGGACAAGGGCTAGGAGCTGCCGGGGGGAGGACACTTTCCTGTGGCCTGCTCAGGGCCTTCTGTCCCTCTGCCTCCCCTCCCCCCTCCCCAAGCCTGGCCAGAAATCCGGGAGCGGTTCTGCCGGTTGCCTCCCTCTGGATTGCTTCCTGGGGGTCTTGGTTCACCTGGGTCCCCCTCATGGTGCCTGGAGCCCCTGGAGAGCACGGGTGGGCAGGCAGCTACAGGCTGGGCACGAAGCGGATCCTCTGGGAGTAGGCGAGGTCGGCGATATACAGGAGCAAGTTGACGTAGGTGAAGGTGGCCACCACCAGCTGGCTGTCCCAGAAGCAGCTGCCTCGGGGGCAGTCGGGGGGCCGCCCGGGCTCCCCGTACTTGGGGTCGAAACAGAAGACAGGCCAGATCACAGCTGCGCTGAGGTAGAGGAGCACGGCTAGAAAGGTGTACACCACCACCAGACGGTCGAAGGGGCATCCCAGACCCCCTGTGTGGCCCGTCACGCTCAGGGCCACCACAGCCACCGTGGCCAGGAAGCACAGGCTGTAGACGGCCACACACCACTGGGTGGCCACGTAGCGCCCGTAGCGGCTGTCGTAGATCAGGGCCCCAAAGATGATGCAGGCCACGAAGGCCTGGACGATCTTGAGGAGCCCCGAGACCGTGGCCATGTAGCTGGCCACCTGGCCCGGCCGGGCCCGGGTCAGGGCTACCTCCACGGCATAGGCCAGGAAGAGGAGCCCCGCAAAGACGCTGGCTGCCAGGCGGAAGTCCCTGGTCGTGCAGCCCGCGGGCTCGGGGGGGCACTGCAGCCGGGCGAAGTACAGGGGGTAGAGGACGGCGGCCGTGGCGGACAGCAGCGTGGCTAGCATGGCGAAGGCCGCCGTAAAGTTGCCCCAGGACAGGTGCAGGCAGCTGTGCAGCCGGGTGAACTCGCAGGCCACCACAAGGCCGGAGAGGGCGAAGCAGAAGCCCCAGGCAGCCATGCAGAAGGTGCCCTGGACGCCCGCGAAACCTCCCCGGTGGGCCACGAGGCTGAAGGTTGTGCAGCCAAAGGCCAGCTGCAGGACTCGGGCCGTGCCCACAGGGGATGTCACAGCACCTAGGTGCAGATACCGCCCCCCGGGGGGCTCCATGGCGCTGCCCATCTGGCCGGCCTCGTCCTTGCCTGGTGTGGTTCCCCTGGGGCCCCGGTGTCTCTGTGGGGCCGAGGCCCCTCTCTCTGCGGTGGCGGCTGGGACAGGTGCGGCTGCCGGCAGCAGGGACACAGGGACGGACGATGACGCCGACTCCGCCTGACTTTGCAGCACGGCTGCCTCTCCGCTGCCTGCGCGGGGCGGGCCAAGCACCCCGGCTCTATAAATAGGTGGTCATGATTGGAGCCCTGGAATAGCAGCCTGGTGTGTCTGTCCCCATCCCGGAGGGTCATCTGACCCCTGCATCCCGCTGCCAAGCCCCTGCCAGGACCATTAACCCCTTGGCTGCTGGCACTGCCCCGCCTCGCCTCGGATGCACCTGCCTCTGTCGGTCAGTTGGAGGCAGGGCCTGCGGGGGAGGAGGAGGGAGAAGAGAGAAGGGGGGGGGGAGCTCCGAGGCCTCCAGGACCAGCACTGGTGAGGAGGGAGGAGGCTCTCAGGGAGGCCAGGGGAGCAGTGGGGACTGGGACAGTTTTAGGACCCTGCCGTCCGAGTCCCCTGGGCTCTCGCTCAGCCTGATCTCCTGGAGGTGTTTGGACTGACCCCAGGACACAGCGTTTTAGTTGTCATTTAGGGGTCACTTGTCTTTCCTCGAGTTTAAATAACTCCTAGAAAAAACCCCAGGGCTCCCTTCTTCAGGCTGAAATATTAACAGTGTACGATCACGACCTGAGCCAAAGGCAGATGCTTCACCGACTGAGCCACCCCTGCGCCCCTGGATTCAAGAATTATTAATATTTTGCCCTATTTGTGTTCTCTCTCCCCCACACCATTAATTATTAATAATACTAATTAATTCTGGGGATGCCTGGGAGGCTCAGTGGTTAAGCGTCTGCCTTCAGCTCAGGTCATGATTCCGGGGTCTTGGGATCGAGTCCCACATTGGGCTCCCTGCTCAGTGTGGGGAGCTGCTTCTCCCTCTGCCTGCTGCTCCCCCTGCTTGTGGGCTCTGACGAATAAATTATAAAATCTTTAAATAATATATGAGTTAATTCTGCAGATATGATGATTTGCCACAAGATACTTCTATGGACACCTCCTAAGAATAAAGCCATTCTCCCACAGTTGTGACATTTTTTTTAAAAAGATTTTATTTATTTATTTATTTATTTATTTATTTATTTATCTATTTGACAGAGAGAGCAAGAGCACAGGCACTAGCAGGGGGAGCAGCAGAGGGAGAGGGAGAAGCAGGCTCCCTGATGAGCAGAGATCCAAAGTGGGGGCTCTATCCCAGGACCCCGGGATCATGACCTCAGCTGAAGGCCGGATGACTGAGCCACTAGGCACCCCCACACTTGGGAAATCTAAGAATGATCATCTGATGGGGCACCTGGGTGGCTCACTCGGTAAAATCTGCCTTCGGCTCAGGTCATGATCCTGGGGTCCAGGAATTGAGTCCTACATCAGGCTCCCTGCTCAGCGGAGAGCCTGCTTCTCCCTCTCCCACTTCCCCTGCTTGTGCTCACTTTCTCTCTCTCTCACACATGCATGTGCACACAAGCGCTCTCGAATAATAAATAAATAAAATCTTAAAAAAAAAAAAGAATGAGGATGCGTGGGTGGCTCAGTGGGTTAAGCCGCTGCCTTCGGCTCGGGTCATGGTCTCAGGGTCCTGGGATCGAGCCCCGCATCGGGCTCTCTGCTCAGCGGGGAGCCTGCTTCCTCCCCTCTCTCTCTGCCTGCCTCTCTGCCTACTTGTGATCTCTCTCTGTCCAATACATAAATAAATAAATAAAAAGAATGATCACCTGATATATGGTTCTTACTCAGTTTTCTCCATCTATTCCTGAAAACATTTTATACCTCTTAATTAATTAATCAATTAATTTTATTATGACTTGCAGCCCTGAACTCAGGACCATGAGATCAAGACCTGAGCTGAGATCTGGCACCGGGCGCTCCACACTCCGAGCCCCGGCCCCGCCCGGCACGTTGCACCTTGTAAAGCATTTGTCGCAGACTCTGATTGGGGTCATATCTTGACGCGGTCTGTCATGACTCTCAGTTTCCTTCATTCCAGAATAGGCTCTACTCCCCTTCCCCTGCTCCCCTGTACTGTCTGTCTGTCTGTTTCCCTCTGGTTAGACTCTGTGAGATGCTCTTGGCAGGAAAACCAGGGAGTCTGTCGGGAGAACCGTGACAGGGAGTGTCCAGAGCACGGGAGGCAGCCATCGGCGTGGAGTGAACTGGAATCGTCCCCAGTTCACGATTTCTCGTCTCCACTTCCTGCTGTCTTCCCAGGGTCTCAGCAGCCACGGGCCTCTCGTGGACAGTGTTCTCAGCGAGCACACACAGCCCCTCTAGCTGTGGAATGGTAGGGGTTGTCTGACCTGATGCGCCTGCTTGTGATTTTTCCAGAACAGCTAATCTAACCGTAAAATAAGGGATTCTTGTTTGTTCTCGTGTCTTTAATGCTCCGAGATCATGTCTGAACGCTGAGGAGGGGGCAGGATGGATGGAGGGTCTTCCTCCCGCTCGTTGGGGAGCCTGGCCGGCTCGCTCATTCAGGAGGAAGGCTCTGTCCTTGGGCAGGGCTCCGTGTGCCCTCGGGCAGGAGTCTCTGCTTCATCCCTTCCGGCATCTGCTGCGTGTGCTCCTGACCCTGGCCAAGGGAGCGAGGGGACATGGCCCTTTGGCCTCGGGGGAGCCCTCTCCGTCAGAGCAGACAGTGGTCTCATTTCTCTCGAGCAGACGAGTGCCATGCGCTTTAGACAAAGTTCACAACTCAGCGAATCCTAACAGTGAGCCGAGCCACGTTTCTGCACCACACAAATGGTTGCTGGGGTCCCCCCTGCCATGCCCTCACCCAAGAGATCCAGCTTGTAGCGCCCGAAACCTTGGGCATCCCGGGAAGACTGGGCTCAGCGCTGCCAGCAGTGGGGAGTGTCCCTGCGTGCCTGGGGACAGCCAGCCCAGATATGCAGGTGGAAGACAGCCTCCCAGGCACCCGCAGCAGGTGTGGCGAGGGAGGGGGCGCCTCGCTTCCTGAGGAGCAGACACTGCCCAGACAGGGCTGGGGTCTCTGACGGCCTGCACGGAGATGCTTGGAAGTCAGGTAAACGGGGAGGGCTGGGGAGGGGTGGGGCGTGGCGTGATGACAAACGTCAACGTCCTGCGCTTTGCAGGGAAGGGCAGCCAGGACTGACCACTCGCCTTTCTTTCTCGGTCGGGAAGATGTGCAGAAAGGCTGTATTCCCTTGGGGGGAGGGGTCCCATCAGGCCTCCGCCGAGGGTATGAAGCTCGGTGCTCTGGTGCCCCCGGGGAGCACAAGGCTGCCTGCTAACCTCTGCGCTGGCCCCAGACGGAGCAAGACATCTGCCTGACCTGACGAGGGTCGCTGCCGCCACCCTTCTCTGCAGAGCCCGTCTTGGGCCGTGCCACCCAAGTCCCCCACCCAGCTCAACTGTGGCAGGCCCCTTTCTGTGACTCTCCCTTTTGGGGCCCTCCCCACCCCCTTTCCCACGGGGAACGTACTATCCGTGGCTCTCTGGGCCCCCCAGAGAGGGGGGTCAGTCACTCCTGGATATACCTTCTTTCGTCCCCAGCATTTGGCCTCCCCATCCCTGACCTCGCTATTGCCTTGACCGTCGGGACCGCATGGGTTTCCACAGGGGACCATGGGGCAGTGGCCCATGGAGGAGACTACAAGTGGGCCACCAAGGGCCACCTGGGGAAGCCAACATGGGTGACAAGTGGGCTGAGGGCGGGGTGGGAGGAGGCCCCAGAAACCCTTGGGCTCTGGTCGGGTCCCTCTCGGGCCCACTGTGGCCCTGATGTGTGGGCAGAGCTGGTCAGACTCCGCCGCACGGGGGGACACCCCGCAGCAAGGTCAGGGGGCCGTGCTGGGAATGAGGGTGTGGGGTCTCTGAGATTTCTCCCCCATTCTGTGGACGGGTCTGCCAGCTCCTGTCTGTGATGGGAGGCCGGGTGCAGAGCCCAGGCTGAGCCTGGCAAGGGTCCTCCCTCTGCCCCGTGGCCTCTCCAGGCCTCAGCTCCTTTATCCGTCCATCTGGGGCTCTAAGAAAACCTGCTTGAGCACCGCTCGGGACCATGTACTGGGGTGCCCGAGGCGGGAGGGCTCAGGAAGCCCCCCCAGGGAGCAGCCCCACCTCCGGGACTTTGTCCTGCAGGCCGACATGGTGAGCCCAGCACTGGTGGGGAGCTCGAGGAGCACCACGGAGGCAGGGAGCAGCGCGGGCCGCATGCCTGTGCTGGGTTGGGATGCCGGCCCCGGGGGGCCATTGGCAGTTCCGGCTGGGCCTGAGGGGGTTTTCATCTCAAATCTGCCTCTTTGCATGTGCCTAGGGGGCCTCTGAGAACAGATATGACGCAGACTTTTAAAGAAAAATGTTCCCTGGCTGACAAGTGTCTCTCTGGGGTGACGTTTCTGGGGAGACGGGGCATGACGGCGCGGGGTGTGTGGCACTCGGAGCGGCTCAGTGTGTGAACGTCCCCAGTCTGCTGGGACCCCTGTGTCGTGGTCCTGACCCGTGCTTGCTGCGTGCATGGCTGGAAGAAGGGTCTGGAAAGGGCCACGAGGCAGGGTGAGGGCCTGAACAGGACCTGTGCGTCCAGGGGCTGCCCTGTAGGATCTTGCCGCCCGGGCGGTGGGGGTCGGGGTGTGCTGTGGGCAGCGACTCCCCCAAACAAACACGCCCGCAAGGTTAGGCTCTTTGGTTGTCTTTTTGTTTCTTTCATTGTTTAAAAAAAAAATACGTTACAAAACAATATCATTAATCATATATTTCTTATTTTCCTTTTAAAAAAATTAAAGTAATAAAAAAGTGACTTTATAAAATAATACAAAAGGCCAGGAGAGGCCGGGTGGGGGGCTGGGGGGTGGCGGGACCCAGGACCCCGGCTCAGCGGGGCCTCCCGCAGGCAGTGGTGAGCAGCAGGGATAGCCAGCCGGAGCCTAGGTCCCCGAGCTCAGCATGCCGAGGAGTTTACTGGGCTCCAGACCCTGCTGTTGCGCCACGGCCTGCACGTCAAACCCCATGTGCATGAGGAACTGCGCCACGTTCATCTCCTGCCCCGTGAACTGGTCCCGGATAGTGGGGCAGGAGGGGTTGCAGTGGGGCCAAGGGCAGCTGTCCACCAGGTGAACCGGGCAGCCCTTCAGGGGGGCTTTGCTGGCCTTGTGGCTGTCGTGCAAGCTTCTGTCCCAACAGTGCAGTGCCCGGGGCAGCGAGGTCCCCTTCACCTGCACGTCCGTCCAGTGGCTGCAGACAGAAATCCGGGTGGGGGGTCACCTAGTGTGGCCAGAGGGGGCAGGGGGCGGGCTGGGTCTGAGTGCTGGCCACACAGCTGGTTGTGTACGTGGTACTGATGGCCCTAGAAAGCCCTGACACAGAGCCAGGCCAGGCAGGGGGCCCGCGGGGGGCTGGGGCTGGGGCTGGGGCTGGGATCCACTCAGGGCTTGGGGACACTGACCTTCGGATGATGATCTCGTGGGACAGGCAGGCGGGGGCGAAGCTGGCCCTGTCCGGAAGGAGGCGCACTGTGACCCCCGGGCCCTTCCCCACCCAGCCCGGTGCCCACTCCCCTGGGAACCCGTCCCCTTCCTGGCTCCCACCCTCCTCCCATAGCCGCGCCTGGCCAGCCGCTCCTCTGGACCAGGCCCTGTCCCCTCCAGCCCACACGCTCTGACGAACCCCGGTCTCTTCTGCCTCTGAGCCCTGCTCCAAGTGCACCGCTGCCAGGCATGGCCAGCTGGGCCGTGGGGGGAGGCCGACCCGGACATGCCACAGTCACGGACTGTATAGTCATAGACTGTATTTCTCAAGCAGTTTTAGGTTCACATCAAAACGCACTGGGAGGGAGAGATTTCCCCGTGCACGCCTGGTCCACGAGCACAGCCTCCCTCGCCATCAGCATCCCACAGATGGTGGGTCTGTCACAGCTGACGAGCCCGCGCGGACACGCCATTGTCACGCGGAGTCCGTGGCGTACGTCACGGCTCGCTCTTGCCGCTGTGCGTTCTGTGGGTTTGCACACGTGTGTAATGACGTGTGTCCACCATCGCGGTCTCCCACGGAGCAGTCTCGCTGTCTGACAATTCTCTGTGCTTTGTTCATCCTTCCCCCGCCCCAGCTCTGTCCTTGGTACCCACTGATCCTGCTGCCCCCCAGCTCTGCTGTTTCCAGAACGTCCTGGGGTTGGAATCCTGCGCTGCGCGGCCTTCCTTCTCAGGGGAACGCGCACGTGAGCTGCCTCATGTCTTCCCGCGGCTGGAAAGCTCCCTTCTTCCCAGCACTGGCCGACACCCTCACCCGGGCCACCAGGGGCCGCTTCTCGCCTGTGAGGCCACTCGTGCAGCCCAGCAGTTTGCCGCACACCGAGGGGGCCGGGGTTGGGGGGTGTCTCCAGGACTCACGGCACGTCCTTGAGCGTGTTCCGCAGCTCGCGGCCCAGGTTCTGGATGTAGAGCCACTGGCCCTCCTGCACAGGCTGCCCCGTGAGATGGACGTTGTCGACGGTGAGCTGGGCCTCGTCAAACAGCCACTGCACCACAAACACCGGGCCTGGGGGGCACAGCTCAGCTGGGCCTCGCCTCGGCACTCGGCCCCCACCCCAGGCCAAGGGCCTCCGGGGTCCCAGCGAGGGCCACGGTAGGCTTGCAGACCTGCTGGGCTCTCCCTGGGAGTGCCGGATCCCAGCCCCCAGGGCACCCTGGTCTGAGGAAGGACCCTGTTACCCATCCCCCACCTCCTTCCCCTGCCTGGCTCCCAGGCTCTCTGCTTTGACCAAAACTTGGTGATGTCCCTTTGAGCGTGGAGCAGGGAGGGACGGCCCAGGCCCCAACAAGGGCAGCACGGGGACTCATGCCGAGCACATTCCTGACTGAATGTGCACAGGGTGACCAGCCGCCCTGGCTTGCCTGGGGCCAAGTGCATGGTCAAGGACGGGACTGGGAAGGTCCCAGGCAGACCAGGAGAGCGCCGGTACCTCGCTCCCGTGTAGGCAGGCAGTGGTGTCCCCCCGGGCCGGCCTCTAGACTCCGGACCTGAAGAAGCCTGGCCTAGCACTCCTTGCTCAGCGCCCGCCCGCCCCGCGCCCCGCGGCGGCCCCTCACAGCGCAGTGTCGGGTAGACTTTGTAGCCGAAGAAGCAGTTCCACTCCTCGCCGTCCTTGAACTGGTGCCGACAGCGCTCCGGGACCACCCCGTTCCAGTACCTGGGCGTAGGCTGGGGGTCAGGCAGCCCCCGTGCCCGTCCCCACCGGGCCCCCCCAACCCACAGGTGCTCTACACAGGGGCCGGACAACCTCCCAGCGCCCGGCCGGCCTCCCAGCCTCTGGCACCTGATGCCGCGGCGGATGGCCTCCGTGGGCGCGCAGGTGACCGTGTCGACGCAGTCTGTGCCGCGGTACTGCTTGTTGTCCAGGAACCAGCCCGAGTCCGCCAGGCCCCGCACCTGGATGGCTGGGTAACCCAGCTCCTCCAGCTGCTCGGCCACCCGGTCCACGTTCAGCAGCACCCCCGTGCCCCCCGCGCTGCAGAGAAGGCAGCGTGTGAGGCCCCGGAACCCGCCCTGCCCCGGGGCCAGCCCCAAGCCCCGCCTGGGGTGCTGAAGCCTTCTGAACAATGGGCTCCCAGACTTCTGGGGTCCTGAGGCACTGATCCCTTCCTGCCTTCCTCCTTCCCTTTCTCTCACCCTCTGACTCAGCTCCCTTATCTGCAAACCACGGTGGGCTCTGTGGGCTCAGGCTCAGTTCTCTAGACTCTGGATACCCTCTGGGCCCTCTGCATGCCTGTAACCAGGTGTGATCGCACATGGAGGGACGCTGGCCCTGGAGAAGGGGTCCTGTTCCACAACGAATGCCTCCCCGATTACCTAGGTCACCGTTGCCCAAGGCCTCCCTGGCCTCTGGCGAGCACAGGGCCCAGAAGCAGTCTCTGGACGGCCTCCAGCTGCGGAGCACTCCGTAGCTGAACCCTGGGGACCCTCGTGCTCCCTGCCCAGGCAGGGTGAAGCTGGAGCCCTCTACAGTCCCAGGCTCAGCCTGCTTGCCCTCCCATCCCCACTCCCGCCGCACCCCTGCAGACTCCCGCCTCGCCCTGCCTGGCTCACCTGCTTCCTGCCAGCAGCAGCACCTTGGCCCCGCTCAGCCCTTTGCCCAGGAGCTCTCGGACCACCTCCTGGATGATGAGGGCACCCATGAAGGCGTACTCATCTGCAGGGGGAGGGAGGGTGGCTTCAGGTGGGGGCCCAGACAGAGAGCAAGGCTTCCTGCCTCCAGGTTGGAAGGAGGAAGAGGTCGAGCTGGGGGTCTGGAGGCTCTTCCAGGGGCTGTGGCCTGGGCGGACTGGAGGGAAGTGGTCAGGGGCCCAAGGCTATGCCGTGGGCCCCTCCCCAGGGAACACCCAGGAGTGTGGACCCTCGCAGGCACCCAGCCAGCCATGGACAGCCAGCCGTGGGTGTTTGGGGCAGGCATCCTGGGACACACTGTTAGGGGATTAGAGGGAGTTCCGAGACCGAGACCGGCCTCCCTGCCTTGTCTTTCGGGGGCGGGGAATAGAGAGAGGAAGGCCAGGGACTCACTCTTCTCCGACTTGGACGAAGCCCCGCTCCAGACATCGCTGGAGCAGTAAGGGATGAAGCTGTGACACAAGCACAGTGTGAGCTCGCCACCATCCTCCTCTGCCACCCACGGCCCTCAGGAACGACCCCCTTCCCAGAAAGGATCCTGAGAACAAGGCCTCCTGGGAAGGAAGTCTCCGAGGACAAGGCCCCACGGACAGGATTGCCCAGGAAGGACTCCTCCCCCCCATAAGGGCCCTCTCCAATGAGGACCACCCCCCATGGGACCCGCCCAGGAAAGAACCCACTGGAGGTAGGCCCCCCAGGGAGCACCCTCTGTTCCCTCTTACACCATGTTGGCATTCCACCAGTGGGGGTTTTCCTCAGGCTGGGAGGACAGGATCCCGGTGCCTGCAGTGGGGGGGGGACAGAGGCAGTGGGCCCCGTGGGCAGCTTCTGGGGGGAAGGAGTGCACAGCAACCAGACCACAGGAAGCCGTGGGAGGTGGGCGACCCTCCTTGGCCGCACCAAGGCAGGTGGGCCAGGCCAGTCACTCGGATGCCACCCTGGATCTCTCCTACCCTCCCCTGGCCTAGGGATGAGTGGTGGCAGCCATGGTAAGCCGCCCCGGAGCTTACCTGCATAGTGAGAATGAAGATGTTAGGTGGGTGCCCTGGCCTTAGGAGGGCCAGAGAACTGGGGGGTGGGCAAGGGTGGGGCCTCCCCAGGGCTCTAGAAAGCCAGGACAGCAAGGGTTGTTCCAGAACTTGGAACCCCCAAGGGGAAGCCCCAGGCAGTCTGAGACTCGAGACTCGCCCACCTGTGCGGGTGCGCGGCCAGTCTCTGGAGCTCATGAGGCGCCGCATGGTGTCATAGCGGGAATCGCAGTTCTCCCTGTTGAAGCAGTACCAGCCACCTGCGGGCACAGCCCCCACGTCAGGGCGCGCGCGCGCAGGGGCCTCCGCCCGCCTCGCCGCCTCGGTCCTGGGACGCACCTTCCAGAAAAAGGAGCCACCGCCGACTGCCCTTGGATTCCTTCAGGTAGTAGCTGCGGGGGGGGGGGGGGGGGGGGGGGCGGGTGGTCAGCTCTGGGGACGAAAGGGTCATTCCACCTGTCGCCCGGCGCACGCTCCGGCCGCACGAGGGCGCCAGCGGCCAGGTCCCGCAGAGCGCGCGCGGCCCGCCGGCCGTGGCCGTCCCGGGAGGTGGCGCTCGCAGGGCGGGAAGGGCCGCGCGGGGCTGTGTGGTCCGTGGAAAATCCCCACGGCCCGCCCCGCGCGGGACCCGCTGTAACCTTGGCGCCCGCGGCCGGGAGGGCGGAGGGGCGGTCTTCGCTGGGCTCGGGATCTCCTGGGACGCGCGGCGCTGCTTGGAGACGGGAAAGCGCCCTCTCCAGAGGCGTGTGCGTGGGGCGGGATCCCTGGGACCCGCCGGGAGGTCGTGGAAGGGCGCGGGTGTCACCGGGTCCTCCCGCTGACGACTCCCGACCCGCAGCCTTACATCCTTCCTTCATACGCTTTGGGGCTGGACAGGGGTCAACGCCGCACCCCCATTCCTTCCGTCCCACCTGCGCCCCTTCCCTGCCCCTCTGGCTGGCTGGGGCCCCAGGCAGTCCCGGCAGCAGCAAAGAGCAGAGAGGGTCGGTGCGGAGCCGGCGTGGGGATGTTGGTACAGCAGGACTCTCCCCGCCCCGCTGCGTTGCCTCCTCCCCACTCGAGGGCTGCCATCTCCCCGCCCAGAGACCGAAGGACGCGAACAGAGGGGTTGGGCACCAGTGACCGAGGGGTCAGTGCCCGGCCTGGCGCGACGCCAGCTCTCCGAGCGCCGCCCCACCCCACCCCACCGCACCTCATCCTCGCCAGGGTCGGCTCCTCTCCCCCGGGGGGCGACCAGCGCAGGGAGTCCGCGCGTCCGAGGGCGCACGGAGACGCAGGGCGCGAGCGCCGCGGGCGACCAGGCGGCGGGAACCCGGTGGGGCCGCCTGCAGGGGCGCGCCGGGCGGGCGGTTGGGGGCGGGCCTTACCCGGCCGGGCTGCCGTCGTTGCAGGTCACCGACGTGTTGAGCAAGAGGTGCAGGCGCAGGTCCTCGTTGAGCTGCTGAGCCGAGCAGGGGTACAGGGACTGAGCCAGGCTTTTGACCTGCGCCATGAAGCTGTCCATGTTGCCCTCCACGGCCGTGAAGTCCAGCGGGAAGCTCTCCACCGGCTGCCCGGCCGCGGGGGCGGCCTCGGCACGAGGCGGGGGCGGCGGCGGGGGCGGCTGCTGGCCGCGGCGCCGCCAGGTCTTCCTGCCCTCGCCGCCCCCGGCCCAGTGCAGCAGGCCCAGCAGCAGCAGCACGCGCACCCCTCGGCCCATGGCCGCGCCGCTCGGGCCCGCGGCCACCTGCGGAGAGCGGGCGGCCTTGAGGCGGCGGCGGCGGCGGCGGGAGCACCGGGCTGGGGGCGCCGGGCCGCAGGGCGCCGGTCGCGCCTGCTCGCTCGCCCCGCTCCCCGCGCTGGGCCCGGCAGAGGAAGCGCGGGCGGCTCGGCGTCGAGGCTCCGGGGGCCGGGCGCCGTCGGCCTGGGCAGCTCGGGCTCCGCGCACGGCCGGCGAGGGCAGCGCAGGGTCTGGGTGCGCTGGCTCCGGCCCGCGCCAATAAAGCGGCGGGGGCCGAGCCTGGGCGTAGTTTGCGGGGGCCGCGGCGGCCCGGGTGCCCGCGCGTTAGATGTGCCGCCGCCGCCCGCCTCGGCGGAGGGGGAGGGGGCCGCGCTCGCTCTTTTCTTGGCGGAGGCATCGCCTTTTCTTCCCAAACCGCAAGCCTGACGGAGGGGCCTGGCCTACCCCGCCGCGGCCGCCGGAGGCGCTCCCGGCCCGGCTCCGTGGGGGGCAGCGCGGCCCCGCGGTCCCGGCAGCTCCGTTCCCCGCGGCCGGCCCGGCGCCGCCGCCCCCGCCCCCAGGAGGCTGGAAGGGGCGGCGGGGCCGGGGCCGGGGGTGGGGGCGCCGGGCAGGAGCGGGGCTTTTCCGCGCCGGGACTCCGCCTGCGGCGCAGGGGCCGGGCCCGACGGGGCTGGGGGGCGCAGGGCGGGTGCGCTCACCTGAGCCGCCCGGGGGCCCCCCGCCCCCGCCCCCCCCCCCGCCGCCCAGGCCCGGAGCAGCCCGCGGGCGACCCGAACCCCGGCCCGCACCCCCCGCCCCGAACGGGCCCGAGCCCCGCGCTCACCGCGGCCGACCCCGCGGCCCCGGCTCCTCGGCGTCGCTCGCCCTGCGCCAGCCCGCTGGGACGCCGGCTCGGCTGCGCTCCCCTCTGGCGCTGGCGCGGAGCCGCCCGGGACTTTTATCCAGCGGGGCCCCCGGGATCAAAGCGACGGCGGACACAGGGCCCCGCGCTGAGGGGCCGGCAGCAGCGGCGCCGGGGCCTCCAGGAGGAGCGGACAGGTGTGGCGCGGGACCCGGCGCCCTCGGTGACCTGCGGGAGGCAGCGGGCGCCCCGGCACGGCGCCACGGGGGAGTCGCCAGATCCCGCCGCCTGGATGGACAGATTCTGGGCGGCGCTGGGAAGCCGTGGGGCGCTGCCACTTACCGAGGTCGGTGGGCCTCGGGGTGGGGTCCTGGATCCTGTCTGCCAGAGCCCTGGCTGAGCGCTCCACCCCAAGGGCCCCCAAGAATCTCTCCCTGCCCCAGCTACCACTGGGAAGTCAGGGGCCAGGATCTATAAGCCGCGGGCTTGGTCTCCCCTGAGTGACCTCCACCCAACCAAGTTCATCATGGGCTCACCTTCCCCGCGGGCCTCACTGAGGACAGAAGGAGATTCTTTCTCAGAAATCAAAAGGGCAAGGGGGGGGCAGGTGTTTGCTTAGGAGGATTCTAGCGGGTGGGTGGGGGAAAAAGGCATTGTTCATCCTCCACACCCACAAAGTGCCATGGACAGCTCCAGCAGACCTTCTCTCACCCCCTCCCCTCTACAGTCCAGGGGATGTGTTACACCCATTTTAAAGACGGGCCTTGCCTTTTGGGACCGGAGCCCAAACTAGGGCAGGCCTTCCGGAGCCCCTCTCCTGGTTCAGGGCAACAGGGAGGCTGTGTCCTCTGGAAAGCACCTGCAGCCCCTCGTAGGGCAGGAGATTCAAGGCCTCCAGGGCCCTGGTAGCAGTCCCCCCAAGCCCCGACTGCTGCTGGCCATGAGTGCCCTCTGTCCTCATAGGGCCCGAGGCTAGGCACTGAGCTGCCTGTCTCCCGGTAAGACCAAACAGGGTCCTTAACAGCCATTGTTTGGGCACTGGAGAGTTGTGAGATGCTGGGGCAGAGCCCCGGAAACCTAAGATGAGCCAGAGGTATCCCGGAGGTTGGCCTGGGCTGGGGTCATTCAACCACGGAGAGGGCATGTGGTGTCACAGGTGTGTGTCCTCCCCAAAGGCCCCTTCAGTGTGGCTGTGTGCCCATTTTCCGGATGATGGGGACTGAGACTCAGAGAAGCTAATGGAAGAGCTGAGGATGAGCTCTGTTCATTCAGCAGTCCACACCTCCTGTCGTCCCCCTGTCCCCCTGGCTAACCCCTGTCAGGTCAGCTTGAAGGCCGTGCTTGGGACCGGCCAGCCAGAGTCAGTAGCTTCAAAGTTTGGTTCCACCCAGAGGTGGTCCCACTTCCCACCTGGCCCCAGCTGACCTTCGCTTTGGGGAGAACCTGCTTAGGGAGCCCTCGCCCTCTAGAAGCCTGTGACCCCCAGTCCCAGGCGGGGCAGTGCTACTTCCCGCTGGATGGTAGGACCCAGGGGGCTTGTGCTTCACAGGGACCTGGCTCTGAGCCATTTCCTGGCTGGGAGATTCAGGGCAAGGCCTGTGACCTCTCTCTGTGCCTCCGTTTCCTCTTCTTTAAAGTGGGGTAATGACCGTTCCTCCATCAGAGGTTCTTTGTGGGATTCTGGGCGCCCATGCGTGTAAGTGCCCAGCATGGCACAGCAGGGGCGGCCGGCAGGGTTGCCGACGAAATGCCGGGACAAGGGAAAAGCACGCGTGTTATAGCCGCCGGTGTTTGCCCTGATGCGTCTTAGCCGGCACGTTGGTTCAAAACGAGTTCCTGTTCTGGTTTGTTCAACATCATGAGCAAAAGCGAACAGCTTTCCCCAGAACTTCGCCATCTGTCTGTGTCCACCTTCCCCACACCTGCTCCTTTAGAGCTGGGCTCCGACGCTGTTGCGACAACTGGCCGCTCGCCCTCGTCTTTCTGCCGACTCGGAACTGGCCCTGTCCTTGCGCTCCTGCCCCTCAGGGGCCAGCTCTACCTTTTGCAGCTCAGATGCCCCCTGCTCAGGGTTTTCTTTTTCTTTTTTTTTTTTTTTAAGATTTTATTTATTTATTTGACAGAGAGAAATCACAAGCAGATGGAGAGGCAGGCAGAGAGAGAGAGAGAGAGAGAGAGGGAAGCAGGCTCCCTGCGGAGCAGAGAGCCCGATGCGGGACTCGATCCCAGGACCCTGAGATCATGACCCGAGCCGAAGGCAGTGGCTTAACCCACTGAGCCACCCAGGCGCCCTGCTCAGGGTTTTCAACTCCTGAAAGCCGCTGGGCCCTCCCAGGACAGCCGGTCTTTCAAGCCACCCGCCCCTGGGCCTCTGCTTCTAGGCTGCCCTCACCCAGCCCAGCGGCCACTGTGGCCCTGGCTGGTGGGAGGAGGGACAGCCCTCTGCGGAGCAGCCATGGGTCAGACACCACCTCCCAGCTGGTCGGACGGCCATGGTCAGAAACGGAAAAGGACACGGGTTGGTGAGGGTGTGGAGAGCCTGGTCCTGCGCTGCTGGTGGGAATGTGGAAGGGGGCAGCCATGGGAGGACACCGTCTGGGGGTTCCCTGGGAGCTGAAACACAATTATCATATGATCTAGTGATGCCACTTCTGGGGAGAGTCTCAAAAGGATTGAAAAAGGTGTCCTCACACAAGCTCGTCTGTGACCGTCCACGGCAACATGGGACCATCGTCTAAAGGAGGGAAACCCCAATATCCTTCACAAAATGAATGGATAAACAGAACGTGGTCTCTGCGTGTGATGCTATAGTCCTCAGACGCAAGACAGAATGAAGCAGGGACAGGCTCCACAATGGGCGAACCTTGAAAGCATCCCACTGAGTGAAAGAAGCCGGATTCCAAAGGCCACATATTGCATGATTCCGCTTGCAGGAGATGTCTGGAGTAGGTAAATCCCCAGAGCCAGAGAGCAGACTGCTGGTTGCCAGAGGACGGGGAGGAATGGGGAATAAGCGCTAGTGGGGACGAGGTTCTTTTTCGGTGATGAAAATGTTCTAAACTTGATTGTGGTGGTGATTGCGCAACATCAAGTGTACTAAACAATTCTACGCTCCAAAGCAGTTGGTTTTATGTCATGAGAATTTTACCTGGAAAATAGCCCTAGAGCATCCATGAGTCTGACCCAGCATGGTGAGCTGGACTCTAGGGGCTTGGAGACGTGGGCCTGGATTGGAACGGCGGGGGCAGCTGCTACTCTGGAGATTCTCCTGGGACACGGGATGTGCGTACCCCCATTTGCCCATTAGACAGATGTCTGGGGACCCACACGTTGGGGGATCTAGCAGCAGGACTGAGTGCCTGATTTCCTAGCTTGTGGCTGGGTCTCTGATCTTAGGTTTCTTATCTATAAAGTGGGGACAGGAATAGTACCTTCCTCCCAGGGGGGTGGGAACATGAAAATCCGCAGGACCTGCAGAGCCCAGTGAGCTTGTGAAATAAGATTCTTATTATTTTGGCCTGAATGTGGGCCATCCCTCAGCGACCCAGGTAGGCTGAGGTCCTGGGCACAAAGGAATGTCTGGAGGGCGGACACTTTAGTTTGGGGACGAGGAGCACGAGCAATGATCCACATCCCTCGATGCGGTGGCCCGGAGGCTGGGGACACCATGGATCCTGGGCGTGGGGCTGGCCCTGCTCTGCCCGCCCCCTCCTCCCACTGGCACATTACTCCTGCCCCTTGGCTTCCTGCCCCCGGCCAGGTGGGCAGTGAGTACTCCCGGCTGAACTTCCATCTGGCCTACGCCCAGCAGCAAGGGAGCTGGGGAAACGGAAATGGACCGTGGTTTGGGGTGTGGGGGCTTGTCCTTGGGGAGGAGGACATGGGGGAGGGAGCCAGCGACCTTGGACGGGCACACAGTTAAGGAATGGGAGTTGCGATCCACGATCCACGAGTGGACATGTGCATAGTTCTGGTGGCGAGCGGGAAAGGCAGAGACTAAACGTTTCAGTGAGGGCTCAAGATGCGGCAGGTTCAGGGCCCAGGCTGGCTGAAGGCGCTGTGGGGGAGGAAGGATGGCATGGCGGAGGGCTGCGAGCTTTGCAGGGGGCCCCCTGAAACCCTGCGTGAGGCCCCCTCAGACCCACAATCTGGCCAGAGGGCTGGGCCCGCGGGACCTCAGGCCATCTAGCAGCTACAGAGCCAGGGCCCTTGCCCAGATGTGGGACTGCCCTACATCACATAGCTGGCTTCTTCCTGGGGCCCCCAGAGGGCCCTGAGACGGGGTTCGGTTGCAGGAGGGCTGCTCTGAGCTCCAGCTGTGGCTGGCCATCTGGGGTCCAGCCACCACCTGCCCGCCTTGGCTGCCTTGCCTTGCCTGGCCACCTGGGTGGCTCTGCTTCCAGCTGCTGACCTCCAAGACCCCAGAGGGCAGGGAAATGGGGCAGACAATCCGGCACCCCCCAGCCTCTTGCTCTGAGAGGTGGCTCTGCTCTGCAGCCAGCCAAGAAGAACCCACCTCCAGCTGGGAGCCAGGAAGGGACCTCAAGGCCAGAGCCTGCAATCACGGAATTTGAACCCCCTTTTGGTTTCCCCACAGCCCCCACCCCCACTCATTAGCCAGAAATCCCTCTTGGCCTCATATCCTGGGACCTTGATCAGCGAAAGCCCTTGCTTGGTGCAGGTGTGTGTGGGGGGATATCTAGGCTCCTTATGGACACTTCTAGGTCTGATGCTGGGACGTCTTCTCCTGGGAATCAGGTGGCCATTTGCAGCCCAGCCTGAGCAGCCTTGGGGTCACCTGGCAGAAGGGACCATTTATACTCCTTACCCTAGGACTGAGAGTGCCCGGGACTTAGAGCCTTGGGCTGCAGGAAGAGGCTGGGTCCTGCTGTGATCTTCCCTCCCCACCCCCAACCAGGGAACAGCAGATCTGAGTAGGGTTTTCGGCCCCGAGGTCAACCGCTTGGGTCCCTCCGGTCACCTGGCAGGACCTGCCTGCCTCTCCGCGTGCCATCCGGTCCTGCCCTCCCCATGAAGCCTCAGCTGGTGACAGGTGGTCCTGGCTGAAGGCTGGGCGTCAGTGGCCACCTGGGAACAGCCACATTCCAAAGCTGGGGGAGGGGGGGAGAGGAGGTGCTTCCAGAAACTCTGACGAGGCAGGGCTTTCTGGGGCATCGCAGGAGCATCCCCAGGGTGCCAGGCTGTGCGCCTGCTTGGGGGGTACAGGTGAGCAAGGGCCTCAGGGAGGTCCGGCTGCCCCAGGCCTCGCCCTGTGCAAGGGAGCCGGAGCCGGACACAGCCCCTCCTTAGCTGTCCCAGCTGCGGGCTCCCTCGCACCCTAATGAGCTCGGGGCCAGCTGGTCCCCATCCCGGGGGGACCCAGGCCTGCACCGGCAGCTGCGGGCCAGGGAGGCCAGCCACGTGACCTCCGGCCAGCCTCCCTCCCACCCTGTGATCTGCACGTGGCCTCTGGGGAGCGAGAAACAAACCCTCAGATCTGCTTGCTGGGAACCTCTCGGAGCCAGCCAGCCAGCGACATCAAAGGGGGCAGCGGGGCGGGGGCGGCAGACACTGCTCTTAAAGGGCCACACCACCGTTTAATTCAAAGCAGAGCCTGGGAACAGCTGTCCAGCGGCTGCAGGGAGGGAGGTCGTAGGCCGGAAGGAGCAGGGGAGGCGGCGGTCCCTGTCCTCCCCAGACCCCGCTGCGCTTGCTCCGTAGGGCTGGCTGAAGGCTGGCATGGGAGGGTGCTGGGAGACCCCCTCAGCAGCCCCCTTGGCTGCCGCCCCCCATCTCAGAGAAGGGTGCAGTGGGGGGGGGGGGGGTATTGCTGGTTATTTGCAGCTTCCTGGGCCACAGCGGAGAAACACCACTTGTTTCATGAGCTCAGTGCTGTGATCTGATCGAGCCCCGTGTATGCGTGTGTGAGCGAAGGCTCTTCTCTGCCTGGGGGCCGCCAACCCCAGCTCCCGGCCCTGGATCCTGTGCCTGGGCTGTCCCCTAGGGCAGGAGGGGACCCCCAGGGCATGATGTCAGGAGGAGGGAAAACAAGCCAGTGCACCAGCACCAGCCCACAGGGTGGCGTGTGCACCGAGGGAGGGTGCCTGGGTTTCATTCTTTGGCAATGAGCAGTCACTGTCTAATGATAATACAGGTAACTTCCAGAAAGTTCTATGTTGGGAAGTTGATTTGGCTGGTTAGGTTAAAAGTGCCATGTTATTATAATCCTATTGTATATGCGTGTGAATGCACATATATATGTATGTATATTTGAAACACATTTTGTATGGTATGGGGGGCCATGCTTCCCCTGGCCACTTCCTCCTTGACCTTTGATTCCCAGGCCAGCCAGGAGATTTTTACTTATAACATACCACCTGAGGTCCTAAGAGAACCATAGTTCAGGACAGCATGTTTTTGGAAAACACAACCTTAGCCCCATTTACGATGCCTGGGAAGATAACCTCCACTGACCTCCTCCCTCCTTGGCATTTGGGTTGGGCAGGGCCGGCCGGAGGAGATTCTGTGCAGCCTGGAACAGGGACCCCACCCTGGTCTCCTGGCCCGGCTCAGGGTCGTGGGGGCCGGCCATGGGGCCCTCACTGCCTATGATGTTCTCTCTGGCTCGGCAGCATCGAGCCGCTGTCTCCTGAGTGCTGCTGCTTCTTGGACTGGTGGAGACCCAAGAGCGAGGCAGCCAGGACTTCATGCCCCGGCCACAGCCCAGGCTGCCCACAGGCCGCAACATCCCATGTAGCATCCAGCTGGGACACTGGGCACTCTGGCTGCAGGGCAGGGAGGCAAAGGTCCCGGAGCAGGTCACATGGACCGCGTGAGGAGAACAGAGGAGGGTACCTCCTGCGCCATCCACTGGGTGAGGGGGAAGGAGAGAGAGAAGTCACGTCCATGTCCCTGGTTCTGACACATGCAGCTGCTTGTTTTTGCAAAAAGAAACACGGGAAGGCTACCCTGGAACCGAGAGAAGACGGTTTTCTGTGGGGCGAGCAGGAATGGACCGAGACGCAGCGATCCTTTCCGGCTCTCCTGCTTCATGCTTGCAACATGTGAATCAAATATATATGGGCGTGACCAAACATGACGGCCAATCAAAAGGGATGAAAGAAAGACCGAGATTCAGAAATAAAGGAACCTATGTATCAGATGAATACAACTACACAGAAAAATAAAATTAATTCAAATAAAACTTGTATACCTGTATTCTTTGTTTGTTTAAAGACTTTATTTGTCAGAAAGAAAGCAAGAGACACAGAGAAGGCACAAGCAGGGGGAGCATCAGGCAGAGGCAGAGGGAGAAGCAGGCTCCCCGCTGAGCAGGGAGCCCGACGTGGGACTCGATCCTGGGGCCCTGGGATCATGAGCTGAGCCAAAGGCAGATGCTTAACGACTGAGCCACCCAGATGCCCCTATATTTCTTTTCTTTCTTTCTTTCTTTCTTTTTTTTTTTTAAGATTTATTTATTTGAGAGAGAGAGAGAGGGAGAGACTGTAAGTCGGAGACGGCAGAGGGAGAAAGTCTTTGAGCAGACCCCACAGAGGGCAGAGCCTCACGTGGGGCTTCGTCCCATGACCCAGAGATCATGACCTGAGCTGAAATCAAGAATCAGATACTTAAGCAGCTGAGCCACCTAAGCACCCCACAATCATCTCGATTTCTTCAGTGGTTTATATTCTGGGGACAAACACAGCTACAAAGAGATCGTGAAATTTCCTTAGTAAGTCTGTAGTTAATAGATCAATGTAGTAATTCCAAAGCTATTTGGAGGGATTTTGGAACAGAGAATGTGAGGAAATATACTGATATGACTGAAAACGAGTGTTCTCACTATGGAGAAAGGGATATTTGCTAGAATCATATAGATTTGCCTTTTTTTTTTTTCTGGTAGAACAAAAATGGTGGACTATTGGCAATTTCATATGCTTCAACCACATGAGGGGAGGGAAGGAAGCCTGAGGTATGATTTGGAAGGCGAGACATTCGATGCCCTCAGGATCCCAGCTCAGTCCCTGGTGGGGTCGCGGAGCGCAGAGGCGTCCCCACAGCACTGAGCACACCCCACTCTAGGCTTTGATTTCTACATCCCATTCCTCCTGTGGGAGGCTGGGGCTTCCTTGTGAAATGGCACATTCAAGGTTGGACAGGGAGCATCCTGGCTGAGCCTGCCACGTCGTCGCGACAGACATGAAGAAGTGCTCAGAGAGGGCTGGAAACACGTCGAGAGGCTGCAGGAAAGAAGTCGACCACAGAAGTGCCCTGGGCTTGCTCAGAGGACGGCGTTGATGCTGGAGTCCCACGGTGTGTAGTAGTTCATGGTTGTGGGAGAGGATGGCTCCGTTCTTAGGAAACACAAAAGTCCTGAGTGAGGAAGGTGCCGAGTGTCTCCAATTTACTCTCAAATGGTTCAGAGAAAAAGTCTGTGAGTATAATCACGGAGACGAGGAGAAGTGGACCAAGCAAGGGGGAAGGAAGTATGCTGCAACTGGCGAGTCCAAGAGACTCCCAGGAGCTCCTTGTACTGCTCTTGCAACTTTCTTCTAAGTTTGAAATGATATAAAAATAAAAATCCCCCCTCCGAAGAGAAGGGAGCATAGCAGCCAGCTTGAAGAGGGTCTCGCTGCTCAAATTTAGATCCGTTTGAGCATCAAAAAGAATCTATGAATTCATCTTAACATTTAAGAATTTTTTCTTAAAAGAGGGAAAGCATTTCTCAACCCAAACAATGCCTACTACATGTAAAGGAAGTGATAAAATTAGGAAGTCAGGACTTTGTGATCATAAATGTAATGTAGGAGCCAGACACCAGCCATCAAGGGAGGCTAAAGCCACCGGGGGAATGACTCTTGGAAGCGCACAGTCACAGTTTCCGGGAGTCGCCCCACACATGGCTTATTGACTCTGTGAAGAACCTCAACCGTGGGGCACTGTGGCACACCCCACCTTGACCGTGTGTCCAGAATCTGCTCCCCACTAACAGGACAAGCCGGTGTCCCGAAGGGCTCTCCCCTGTCCTGCCTCACTGCTCGGAATGCTTAGCCCTGGAAGGAGGATCTAGTTGGCAGCAAACGGGGCTGCCGTCTCTCAGAATGCGAGTGTCATGGAAAAGTGAAACAAGATGAACAGAAGATGGAGGGTCTGTTGTGGATTAAAAGAGCAAAACAGATGTGACGACCAAAGGCAATGCCACAGCCAGCGATGAAGGGCCGTTCTGGGGCAAGGTCAAGTCCAAAGGCAAGTGTGTATCAGGTGATACCGTCGCACCCATGACCGTGTAGGTCATGTAGTCCACCTTGGGACCGGCTACAGGCAGTGGAGAAGGTCCTGGTTCTCAGGAGGCGCTGCTGGGTTACTCGGGTCATTCCGCTGGCTGACCTTCAGACAAATATGTGTGCAGATATCCGTGCGGAGCATAGGCAAATTGACGAGTCTTTAGCAGTGCTCATCTACGAGAAGGTGTACAGAAGTGCTAGAAAGTGGTGGTTTACTGTATCAAAGGTTCGGCTTTCTGTAAGTGTTACTTTTGTATGTTTGCCTGGTTGTTTTTAGACTGTGTTGTCAGAGAGAGAGCGCACAAGCAGCGGGAGCAGCATGCGGAGGGAGAAGCAGGTTCCCCGCTAGATGCCATGTTTTAACTGAAAATTGTACTGAGATGCTGACAGAATCACGTGGAATCAAGGAAGAACACAGAGCCTACCCCTTGCTCACTTTGCCGGCTCTTCTGCGATCGTAACATTTGACAGAACTAAGGACAGTGTCACCACCTGGACAGTGAGGGGGACATGGCGCAGCCCCTTCGTGTTCCCTGAGGGTCCCAGGCATCACCCTCCCACAGCCACACTGGCCTCACTCCCTCCCCCAAACCATCACCCCGAACACCTGACAACCCTTCTAGCATTTCTAAAATGCTGCCATTTTGGGGCGCCTGGGTGGCTCAGTGGGTTAAAGCCTCTGCCTTCAGCTCATGTCATGGTCCCAGGGGCCTGGGATCGAGCCCCTCGTCGGGCTTTCTGCTCCGCAAGGGAGTCTGCTTCCTCCTCTCTCTCTCTCTCTCTCTCTCTCTCTCTCTCTCTGCCTACTTGTGATCTCTGTCTGTCAAATAAATAAAAATAAAATCTTTAAAAAAAATAAAATGCTGCCATTTCCATCAGGCTATACAGATGTGCCCTTAGATATGCCTGTAGCCCTTGAGGAATGGCTTTTTATGCCTCTGTCCCCTTCCCCGGGAAGCCACCCAGGGCGCTGCGCCTGTAGCTTGTTTTGGATAGCTGAGCCATGTTCTGTGGGGTGACCATGCCACAGGGTGTCCAAGCGCACACCTGTTGAAGGACATCGGGTCATTCCAGGTGCGGGCTGTCACAAACGAAGCCACTGGGACCAGGAACGGCACAGCCCTGCCCTTCTCCAAAATAGCAGCTTGGGCAAGAAGAACACAAGCTGCGCAGAGACGCCAAACGAAACACTTGGGGAAGGACCCCTCTTCGTGGCCTGGCCAACCTCCCAAAGATGACCTTTGACCCCATGGTCTCTTCTTCTGGGACAGTGTCCTGCGATCCGGGTAGCTCAAGGCCGCATCTGGAACGCGCAGGAAGAGACAGAGCGCAAAACGATCTTGCTGAGTCGCACAGAGGAGCCGAGGCAGGCCTCTCGGGGGAGCAAATGCTCCCAGAGGTGGGTGAGGGGCCTTCCCATGGTGGCGGAGAGCTGGCACGTCCAGGACCTGAATGTTTGGCTGTGGCGCGAAATCAATCCCTGGCCAAAGGAGGCCACCTCCAGGTGTTTCTTGCCTTCGGAGGCTTGTCAGGCTGTGCGGTCAGTGCCCCAGGGCTCCAAGCCAGGACACAGTGGCCTGAGTCCTCCGGTGCCCCACTGTGTCCGGGTCCAGCCATAACAGGCCGCTAAGGGGAGGGGGCTCTGGCCTGACTCTCCCATCTCCCACTGCCAGGGCCCCAGCGTGGATCCCACAGAGTTTGGGGCACCCTGCCTCTGCCAGGTGAGGGTCAGCAGCGGGAGGGGAAGGCCCAGTTGGGGGGCCGCGTGCTCGTAGTACTAGCAACGGTCAAACACTCGCCCCCTGCCAGGCTCTGCCCGAGGACTGCAGACCGGCGCGGGGAAGGGCCACGCAGATGGAAAGAGCAGTAAACAAGTGAACGGCCTGTCCTGTGGGGCAGAGGCTCCTGGCGGCATGCCAAAGAGGCTGGGCTGGGAAGACTTGGGGTGTAGGGCCCTGTCTCTCACAGAACGCCTGCAGGGGCCTGGTAGCCAGAAGGGTGGGGTGGGAGAGCTTGACCCCACAGCGACCACAAAGGCCCCAAGAGGGTGTGCTCTAAGCCCCGGTGTGTCCGGCCCCACACAGACTGTGAGACCCATGAGAGCAGGCAGCAGTGGACAAGGAGATAGCAAGGAAGGGGCAGGGCAGCCGCCCTTGTCTCTGGGCCAGTGAAGACCTGGCTGTGGCTGGTATTGGGGCTTGACCAGATGCCTCCCAGGTGCCTCCCGCGGGACATCTCCAGTGTCCTCTGAGGCTCTGAGGCCTCAGGGGAGGGGCTCACTGATGGTGAGAGGGCTCCCTGGGACACTCAGGTCCCACTGAGCATTGCACTGCTGCCTGGATCCTGGACTCTGAGGCCAGACTATGAGGAGGGTCCCTGGAGCTTCCTCAGTTTCCCTACATATGCATGCAGAGGTCTGTGTTGGGCTGCATGTGGGTGCCCAAGAGGTGGGTGGGTCCCCTCCACGAAGGTGGGACAGCACCCACACAGGAGGGGTGGAAGGATTCCACGCGTTCTCCCCACCTTCCACAGACTCCCCCTGCGGCGGGCTGGGACGGGGGACACGTCCTGGCTCAGGGTACGGCTGGTGCTGACTGCGAGCCCGGCATGAAGCCTGTAGAGCGCTGGTCTCGGACTTTCACCCAAAGCACTCTCTCTGGTCTGGAGCCTCTGGCCGGCCTTTACCCCGAGCCGGTCCTTGACCTTCACGCCACCCCCCCAGGGCTGCAGGCGGAGTGACCGCGGGGGACTTGGGGACAGTGGGCAGGAAGGAGGGGCAGGTCAGCGGGCGCTGGAGCCGGGGCCGAAGGGCGAGAGAGGCGCAGGCCGGCGAGGCGTGGTGGCCCGGCGGGGACCCGGAGCCCAGGCCACGCGAGCTCGCGGCCCAACACCACGAGGCGCCCGTTGGGGTGTTGGCGCCGGACCACGCAGGCGAGGAGCTCTCCGCAGCTCGGCGAACGCGCCCCGGCGTGGGCCCGATTCGGGGGCGGGGCCCGGACCTCGGGGGCGGGGCCCGGACCTCGGGGGCGGGGCCCGGACGCCGCGGCGGGCCCGGAAGCGCGCGCGAGCTCCGCCCCCTCAGGCCCCGCCCCGCCACCGCGTGGCCGTGCGTCCCGGCTGTTAGCGAGAAAGTGGTTTGACGCCGGCCTGGCGGCGGCGGGTCACGTGAGCGGAAGATGGCGGCCCCGGCAGGCGGAGGGGGCTCCGCGGTGTCGGTGCTGGCCCCGAACGGGCGGCGCCACACGGTGAAGGTGACGCCGAGCACCGTGCTGTTGCAGGTCCGGCGGCGGCGGGCGGTGGCTGCGGCCGGGAGAGCGGCGGGCGGGCGGGCGGCGCCGGGCCCGCGCCTGCGGTTGGGGTCGGGGGGGGGGCGCGGGGCGGGGCTTGAGGGGGCGGGGATCGAGGCGGCCAATGAGCGGCCTCCTGGCGCGACGGGCCCGCCCCCTTCCGCGTCGGGCTCGGGGTTCAGGGGCTCTGCGGGTCGCTGCGGGGCTGGGGTCGGGCCGGCGGGAGTCCGGGCGCGGCACCTCCTTCCGCCCCGCGGAGTCCGCGGCGGAGCCCCGAGCCGTGTCCCCGGCCCGGTGTCCCCGGGCGTGCGGCCGTGGCGCTTGGAAACTGACCTGCTGAGTCACTCGTGCGCTTGGTGCGGGGCAAGCGCCGCCGCAGGAAGCGGCCCGGGCCCCGCTGGGCAGGCCGGGCGGGGAGCAGCCCCCGGCGTGGGGGGCCGGCGGCCTGAGCCGCGTGCTCGCGGGGCCCGGGGGCGGGGGCCGTGTGTGCCGGCGGCCCGTGGGGAGGACGGTGACGCGCAGCCGGCGGAGGGGCCCCCCGCGTAGCGAGAGGCGTGTGGTGGGGGCTGCCCCGCAGGCCCGGTGCCGGGGGGCAGGCCCGGTGCCGGCCCGCGGTGAACAGGGGTTGCAGGGGAGGGGTGTGGGCGTGTCCAGTGGACAGCCCGTTAGTTCACGGAGAGGGACTGTGTGCTGCCAGCCCAGCGGCCGGCCGGACACGGTGGCTCACGGGCCTGTGGTCTGACTCCTAGGTTCTGGAGGACACATGCCGGCGACAGGACTTCAACCCCAGCGAATACGATCTGAAGTGAGTTTGCTGGGGTCCAAGTCCGTCCACCCCTGCCCAGCGCCCCGCCTGGGGTCTTAAGCCGACGCGTTCATTTTCTCACAGACGCCCAAAGTCAAGGCATGGGCAGGGCCACGCTGCTGGCAAGACTAGGAGAGGAGCCTCCGTCACCTCTCCCACCTGCTGGTGGCTGCCCTCAGCCTCTGCCTCTTCCTCACGTGGCCTTCTCCCTCTCTGCTGCGTGTCTTCCCTTCCTCTGTCGCCTATAAGGACACTTGTCATTGGATTTAGGGCCCCCCCAGTCCAGGATGACCTCCTCTCCAGATCCTTAACTCAGTTATAGCTGCCACGCCCTTATTTTCAAGTGAGGTCCCATTCCCGGTTCTGGGGTTAGGATATGGATGTGTCTTTTCTAGGGGTCTCCGCAGAGGGCTTTTGTGCATTTGGTTGTATAAGTTCCTGGTGGGGCTCTGAGAGCAAGAGGACGTGGTCTTGCAGAAACAGGAAAACCCCTGCAAGCTGGGGGCAGGTCGGGTGGCCTCGCGGCCCCGGAGCTACACACATGGGTCTCCGTGTGCGGGCGTTTTTCTAGAGAGGGGGCTTCCACCGGATTCCCAAGTGGTCTGAAACTACAGAAGGGCCAGAAGCCTGCTTTGGTCAGGTGTGGGTTTCAGTTCCACCCGAGAACTTTTCGCCTTAGTCGCATGTCGTGATGGTGTGGCTGTCTTCACGTCGGGGACGAGAGTGGCCCTTCGTGCGGGCGCTTGCTTTCCTGGGCCTCGCCCATGCTAGCACTGAGAATCCCGGGGCTGTGCTCCGTACTGGCAGTCCCCTGCCATGCTGTCACCGAGGCTTGTGCTCTTTCTGTACCCCCGCCCATCCCCCCACCTGCCAGAGGCAGGTGAGAGCCTCGGAGCAGAGCCAGGTGCACGCCTTTAGTCACCCCTGGGTGTGTTTTTATTTTTTGAGCCTGGACTTGGGCATGTTGCTGCTTTACGCCTGGTGGGGGTGGACAGCCCCTTGGTCTGCCCCAGACGGTGACCCGTTTCTGGTTTCTCTCTCTTGCTCTTTTCCTTGTGCATTCAAAGCTGAGTCAGTCGGCACTCTTTTTCCATTCGCAGACCTGCTGCAGACGGGGGCCCGCTGTGTCCCGGCTGGCTTGCAGGCTGTACTGCGGTTCCTGCAGCTGGGGGGCACTTCCGGGGGGCCCCTGCTCTTAGTGGGGCTGTGCCAGCACCATGTGAACGCTGGGCTGTGTCAGGCAGCCCGCGAGCTATGGCCTGTTTTGCAGGTTTCAAAGGAATGTGCTTGACCTCTCTCTCCAGTGGAGATTTGCCAACCTACCCAACAATGCCAAGCTGGAGATGGTGCCCGTCTCCCGGAGCCGCGAGGGCCCCGAGAACACGGTAGGCGGCTTTCAGGGGGCAGGTGCTGCCTCTGGCTCTTTCCTTCAGGCTGTTTGGGCTGCGGGAAGCCGCCGTCACAGGAGTGTTAGGGTAAATGGAGGGCGGTGTGCCAGTGAGGCGCGTGTCCCCACGACCCACGCTGTCCGGGGTCAGCTGTGGATGGGAAGTGAGCCTTCTCAGTCTTCGTGCGGGTTTTGTCTCCTGGGTGAGCTAGCTGGCGCTGTGTCTTTCAGCAGCACTCGCCGGCCTGATGATTGTGCTCGGGGAATTGTCTGGAGCCTGCAGAGTCCCGTGGGATGTTGCGTGCAGCCTCGTTTGGGGAGGACGGTGGCCCAGAGGCCCAGGCTTCACCCTGGACCTCCCAGGCCTCGCCCGGACCGTGGCCTGAGTCTGACTGTGGCCTGTGGCTCTCCACCAGATCAGTGACTCTTAGGTTGTGGAGATGGAGGCAGACGACCCCATGGTTATCATAGGTGGAGACGGCCACAGTGGGGCCGGGGGTGGTGCTGGTGGGTGTTGGACACACGCTCGCCCGTGGGCTCTGGGCACACGTGCCCTGGTGTGCCTGTCACGCAGCAGAGGGACGGGGGAGGTAGACCCACGTCCCCACTTACAGAGGTAGCCGTCATGACCGGAGCTGGTCCGCGGAGAGAATCGGGGTGGGGGGGTGCACGCTCCTCATCTGTTGCTGCGCGAAGGGCCAGCCCTGAGTCTGTTTGCAGCATTCGGGGCGGCTTCCCACATGCCCACGCGATCCCGGCAGCCCCGAGGGACAGGGCTCTCTTCCCTGTGCCCTGAGACGCGGACGCGGGTCCGGGGCAGGACCCACCACTTTCCTTCCTGACGGGTGTCCTGCACCCGCGCCCCTCAGGTTCGCATCGCTCTGCAGCTGGACGACGGCTCTCGGTTGCAAGACACTTTCTGCTCGGGCCAGACGCTCTGGGAGCTGCTCAGCCATTTTGCACAGACCAGGTGAGTGCTGGTGACCTGGTTCCGGACGCTGCCCCGCTGTGCTGCGGGTGCTGCCGGGCCAGGGGCCTGGTCCAGAGCCACAGCCCTGAGGTTTGCTGTGGTCTGAGGCCGTGCCTCTTGGGCTCTGTGGTCCTGGTGAGGGGACTGGTTTCAGATGAAGGGGCTGCCGGTCCGTTTGCTGCCCCAGCGGGTGCCGGCAGCCCGCAGCTCATCTTTCTTGCTGGGCCTCCCGTCATGACCATGTGCCGTCTGTGTCCTCCTGGAAGGGCAGAGCTGTGCTTCTGTCGTCACGGGGGGCTCAGTGAGCGGTGAGGGGAACGGGGCTCTGGGCTCCTCAGTGGACCAGGGGTTTGGGTATAAAACTTCCTTATCGTGGAACCATGTCCTGTTTAAAGAGAGAATCTTAGTGGCATTTGGTGTGTCAGTTTTCATCAGCGGTCAGCGGTGTAAATGCTGTATTTGAATGTGTCAGTGCTGGGGCTTTGCTTTTTGGTATTTCATTTTGGCTCAGAGATCTTCGTCCACTCACGGCAGTGGAAGGGCCGTGGGAGGGTGTGGTGCTCTGTGTGTGGCCCGGGGCCCGTCGCCGGCCGTCTGGGGGGCTCCCGCGGGGATGTGAGGATGGGGTGGGTGAATGTGTGTCCAGTCCTGAGAACGGGCCTGGCCCTGAGGCGTGTCTGTGGACAGGGGGCCTCCAGGTAGGGCTCTCCTGGGGACAGAGCCTCACCACAGGACAGCGCCTGCTGGTCTGACCATGGCCCCTGGGGTCCCTGCGGCCGATTCCTGCCCCCCCTTCCCCCAACCTGAGCTGTCCCACTGGGGCTTCTCTTCCCATTTCTGATGTGCCGGTCCTTTTAGTGATGTAGCTGCCGACGCTGCTGGGCCTAGACCAGGTGGCTACCTTCTGCTCCCCCGAGCCTGGGCCCGGCAGCCAGGGCCGCCTTCCCTCCGCCAGCCTCTGCGTGTTCTCCAGGCGCTCCCGCTTCGCTGATCGGTGGCCGTGATGGCCTCCCTGTGCTGCTGCTGCTGCCTGTTGTCTGACTTGGGCGGAATTCCTGTTGGCTGGGCGAGGCTGGGCTTCTGGTCCCCTTACTTCAGAAGAGGATGGGTCGTCCGGGGGAGGAGGTGCTGGTCAGAGCTCGACTCTGGGGCCACGGGTACCTGCCCTCAGTGGCTGTGTCTGTCTGTCCCTCTTTCGTCAGGACCATTCAGCACAGGCGGGGCTGCCTCACCGAGCTCACCGAGATGGGCTCTGGAGCGGATAGGCAGGTGCACAGAGCCACCCGAAGATGTCACAGAGAGGGGAGGGCGCCCTGGGAGGCGACAGGGCAGCATTTCCTGGGTGGTTGGGCGGGGAGGGTTCGGGAGCAGCAGCACCAGGATCTGCGAAGGAGCTTTCTGGGCCAAGGGGACTGCAGGCGTAAGGGCCCCGCGGCCAAAACGGAGAAGAGTTGGTGGAACGGAGCGCGTCATTCATCCTCTGCCTAAAAGGCGACTAGACCGACACTGAAGGACTTCACGAAGCTACGACTCAGAGCCCAGGCAGTGGCCGTGCCACATCGAGGGTGTGGTGGGCGATGGCTAGGCAGGAGGCAGGAGGCGAAGGTGGGTGGCCGAGGAGGCAGAGCAGGCAGGGGCCTTAGCTGCCCTCCTGCGTTGTGCTGCTGGTCCTGGAGGCAGTGCTCAGGGCCCTCTGCACTGAAAGTGCTGTTTCAAGAACGGGCGATGACGTGAGCGTGTCCCCTCCCCAAGCGGCTCCCACAGGCAAGCGAGCAGGACAGCGGGCACTCAGACCCGTGAGCTTCGGCACATACTCCCGGGCCTGTGGCTGCTCGACCCTCTGCTGTGCCTGTCCGCCCCCCCGCCCCCCCCCCCTGTGGAGCTGCAGGAGCTGAGGCAGAAGGGCCCGTTCTCCATGCTCAGACACGGGGCAGGCCTGCAGGAGGGCCGCGGCGCCGAGAAGCTGGCTGATGAGTGCCTTCCAGGCCTGGAGGAAAGCGTGTGTTCTGGAACTAGCTGTCCGTCGAGGTACTGTGAGCGTGAGCATGGACAAAGCCGTTTCCAGGCCTGAAAGGTCACCCGTTCGCCCCTTGTGCGCGGTTTGAGGACGCCGCTGAGACCGCACCACTCAACGGCAGGCGGGGTCCACCAGGAGGAGAACAAAACGAGCCGTACTGGAAACGGAAATATTTCTGTTTAAGATTTTATTTATTTATTTGAGCGAGAGAGAGCATGATGGGGAAGGTCAGAGGGAGAAGGAGCTTCCCCGCTGAGCAGGGAGCCTGGTGCGGGACCCGATCTCGGGACTCCAGGATCATGACCTGAGCTGAAGGCAGACGCTCAACCCACTGAGCCCCCCAGGCGCCCCTGGAAACCGAAATCCTAAAGGAATCAGTGTGCCCTGTGGCAACGCGCAGGACTTGGTGCCTGGCCAGCTGGGGACAGAAACAGAGGAGGAAACGGTAGACCGGTCTCGGGAGGGGGAGCTGCTGCTGAGGTTTAGGGAGCTGAGTGGGGTGGGGCCGGCTCTGGGGAGGTGGGGGCTCACCCCAGGAGGAGCTGGGCGGTTGGAGTTGGCAGCGGGGCATCCACAAACCTGCGCCGCGTGGCTGTCCTTCATGGCGTCCAGAACAGCCTGTGTCCTCTGCATCGCGCTCCCAGCGCCTGTCCACGGCGGCGATGTGCGCCCGCCGTGTGCCACCAGCCCCGCGGAGAGCAGGAGCAGACCGTCCAGCTGCCTGACCGGGCCCCCAGGTCCCCGCTGACCAGCTTCTAGGGGCAAAAGGCGAGGCCGGCAGAGGCCCCGCGCTGAGCCTGGTCTCTGAGGTTCTGTGCACCTCTCGGGAGCTGGCGTTCACTAACCACAGAGCGGGGTTCACGTGAGGGGGACAGGTGGCAGCGTCATCCCCACGTCCCGGCCCCGTGCCCAATTAGCTGGTGATGCACACTGGAGCCACGCGGGGGCGGCCCGCCAGGCAGGGACACTGGACGTGGACCCGTGCGTGGCCCCCCGACAGACCCTCGTAGGGGTCAACACACGTGGACTCCGGTGGAGGCTGGCGACTCTGGGAATTCCAGGTCTGCGAGAGGGGGATGAGCAAGGGGGTTGGGTCCCCTCGTCGGGGCTCTCGGGCAGAGGTCCGTGTCCCAGGGCAGTGGTGTGCCCTGCTTGCCAGGATGCTGGCGGAGGGAACACGGCTTCTGGGGGCCACTGCTGGCCAGGGGGGCAGCTCTTCTGCACGGTGGCCCTGCCCTGCCCACCAGCATCTGGATCAGCTAACTGGCCACTGGACATGCCACCTGTGCCACACGTGTGGGCCACGGAGGTGATTTTGCGTTTTCGGGCAGCCACATCAAAAGAACAGTGAGAACAGGTGCAGTTAATCTTAGGACTTTGAAAGACTTGACCCTGTGTGTCCGGATCGTTGGGCTTTGAACATGTGATCCACAGGAGAATAAGGTATTTTTCATTCTCTGCCGGACGGAGGGCTTTGAAATCTGGCATGTCTCACTCTTGGACTGGTCTCCCCGTGGGCTGTAGCCGTAGACGTGCTCCACGCCCACATGGGACTGGGGGCCGCCGCACACGGTGCCGCCTCCGAACGGACTGGCCAGTCCTCCTGACTTCTCAGCTCTCTGAGGAAGGGAGAGCCCCAGGAAGAGGGGCTCCAGGCCTGCGACTCCCGGGCTGCTGCCCGGTGCCCGGAGTCCCTCTGCTCCCCGCCGGGCTTTGTGGCTGAGCCTGTGCTCTCAGTGCCGGCTGTCGCACTGGTAGCAAACGGCTTTGAATGTCCCTGGGAAGGGCAGGCTGTGTGCGTGGTTCCCTCAGTATTGTGTGACCCCGGGGCATAGTGGACTGCAGGGGGGCTGCTGTGAGCTTGGGGACCAGCCCGGGGTCACACTGAGGAGGGGTCAGAGTTCTTGGACACCGCCCCCATCCTTCTTTGGGAAGGAAAGGAAATTTCCCTCTTGAAACCACCCCTGCCCCATCCACCCTGGAGGAGGGACCCCGTGGCTCCTTCCGGCCCTGACCTCATCTTTGTGTTGGGGTATGCATTGCCTGGCCCCTTGGGATGTGGCCCGAGTTGGGCCTTCTAGTGGCCGCTGTGTCTGAAACCTGGCCCTGTTGTTTGGGTTGGGTTTTGTCCCTTTTGTGCTGACGTGGGGAACGCGGTGGCACTGGGTTTGTGTTGGCAACACCCATGTTTGTACCTGCCTGGCTTGGTCAGGCCCAAGGAGGTGAGGGAAGTAGTGTCTCCGGATACCTGGCTTGCGCCCCAGCACAGTGCCCTGCTGGGAGCCGGCTCTGGGTGGACGGGCGTCTCCTGCCCGTGGTGCCAGCCCCTTTGTGGTGAGCAAAGAACGTCCATGAAGCCAATGGCAACAGCATGTCTGCCCTGCCCAGCCGTGCCCGCTGGGCTCTGGCCCAACCAGAGGAGCGGGTTTGCTGGCCTTGGATGGAGCTGGCGCCATCCTGCGGGTCTGGGGCAGCATCTGACGAGGGGCGGCAGGCGCCCACGGAGGTCCCCCGCACCAGGCCCGGCCTCGGGTTGCCTGCGGCTCTGCCTGGGCCTGGGGCACGGGAGCAAGTTGGACGCCGGGTTCACCTTCAGGAGGCCCCTGGCCCAGCCCCCTCGGGAGAGTCTCGGGGCTTTGCTGGGGTCTCTGTTGCAGGGAGCGCTGGGCCAAAGCTCTGGACCATCCCTGTCTGCTGTATTGGAGGGAGAGCTCTGCTCATTGGCCGGGAAGGTCTGGAAGCGATTGCGGCTGCCCCTCCCCTGGCTTGTTTACAGCCCTGCCCTCAGATCCCCACGCAAGGAACCCGATCCCTCTGGGGGGAGCCGCACATCAAAGACGGGCTGGCTTTGATGTCCAGGGGCCTCGAGGGCACAGAGGCAGGCAGGCCTTCCCTGGGCTCCACCCCCCACCCCCCCTCCGTTTGTGATTTGTGGGGACATCAGGTGCCGGAGCTGGACTTGGAGAAAGTGTGCCCGGCCAGAGGTTCTGTGAGTGCAGAGAGGGCTCCCTCGGGTGGGCTGGGTGTTGGCATGGCCAGCGTGTGTCCGC
>NC_081572.1:891442-951753 GCF_022355385.1 Mustela nigripes | reverse complement strand
CCAGCTCCCCGCGTCCAGCTCCCTGAGCCCAGCTCCCCGCGTCCAGCTCCCCGCGTCCAGCTCCCTGAGCCCAGCTCCCCGCGTCCAGCTCCCCGCGTCCAGCTCCCTGAGCCCAGCTCCCTGCGTCCAGATGGCTCCAGAACCCCCTTCTTTCCTGTCTGCCCAGTACCTTGCTGGCTGGGCACATCTCCATCGGCTGAGGTCCCTTCACTTTTCCTCTGTCCCCTTTTGGGGTCCTCTGTTTTCCTGAGGCCTGGGGTCTTGGTGGGCACCCCTGGCCGCGTTGTGCCTGCAAGGTCGCCCTTCCCGTGGCCAGGCCCCCTGCTTTGCTCTGGTACATGCCGGCAGCCTTGTCTGGGGGCAGCTGCATTGTAGGCAGGGGTGTGAGCAGAGCATGGGGTGAGCTCCATGGGGGGCTGTTAGCCGAGGGGCCCCCACCTTCCCTGGGGGGTTGGTGGGAGGCAGCAGGGCTGGCTGGGCGGGGGTGGGAGCAGGGCCGCCCCTCCCTTGCGGGTCCCAGTAGCTGGCTCTGGGCAGCCCTCAAACACCCTGGAAGCAAACAGGAAAAAGAGAAGAAGCACCACGTAGAGTCGGGCCAGGGATTGGATTCCAGGTCTCGGGGCCAGGGTATGTGCAGAGTGTCCGTGGGCAGCTGGGGGTCCTGTTGCTTCTGGTCTATAGCTCAGCTGCTGGTCTTCTGGTCCAGGCATGTCTGCGTGTTGAGCTCCGGGCCCTGCTGGGGCCTCGCTGCGTGGCCTGCTGTCACTCCCCGGCCTCCCACTCCGGTGGGCCCTGCTTGGAGGAGGGGGACCAGATGGGGCACCCCACGTGTGGTCTTGAACTGGCGTTTACGGGGCCTGAGTTGGAGCAACATGATAGGAAACCCAGACGGGAACGTCCTCTTGCTCTGGCACCAGCAGTTGAAGGGCCAAAGCCAGGCCTGGGGCGGCCTGCACCCGGGAACGTCACGGTCAGCGTGGGGCCACACCGCAGGAGTTGGGGTCCAGTGTTGCACAGGCGTGTCTGGGAGCAGGTGTGTGCGTGTGTGTGCGTGCACACATGTGTGTACACCTGCACGCCTGTCTGTCCAGCTGCCCCTCTGGGGGGCTCTTCCCTTTTGTCTGGGGGTCCCGCTTACGAGGGGAGGAGGCCCACTGCCGTCTGGGTGGAGCGCGTGGAGCGCTCGTGGCATTTCTGGTCCATCTGCCCCCGCATTGCCCTGGTGCCCAGCCTGTGCGTGATGGTGGCTGGGGCGTGTGCACGGCCACACTGACACCCGTGCCCGCCCCAGTCTCTGCTTTGACGGCTTCTCGGTGACACGGGTTTTGGCAGCTGTAGGGAGCCCTCTGCCTTATGCTGCTCAGACCCCTGGGCGTGAGGGTCTGACGCTGGGGGGCATCACTGCCCTCCTGCATCACGGCTCCTCCTGCCCTGGGTACAGGCTGCGGGCTGACATGCCCACATGCGGCTCGAAGACCAGTGCTCTCTGCCCCTGGCCGGGACCTGGGGTCACGTGCTTGTGGCCTCAGGGACCTGGACACTCTCCCTGGAGTCCACTTGATGGGTGCCTGCCCCGAGCTGCTCCCGGCCCTTCAGGGGTCAGCAGCGCTCTTGGGGCATGGCTTCCGATAGAAGCCCGAGCTCCAGGCTTCTTTCTCATAGTTGACCCCCCGCGGTGGACCATGAGCCCCACCCCCACTTCCACACGGTGGACCGTGAGCCCAGATGTGTCTGGCAGGTGGCTGGTCTCTTCTGAGCCGGGAGCTGGGAAACACCCCCAGGGCCTTCGGGCAGGAGGCTCCCCACCAGCGGCTAGCTATCTCCTCCTGGTGGCCTTGAGGGGGCCAGAGTGGACCTAGCCGCAGTGTCCTGCTGGGCTGCCCGGGGGTGCTCCGGGGTGGGGGCTCCCACGGCTGGCCTGTGAGCTTTCCTCTGCTCCCCCCGCAGGGAGTGCCTGGAGCCGCCGAGCGAGGCCAGCCCGGTCTGTGTGTACATGAGGGATGAGGTAGGTGTGCAGCCCGGCCTGCCTGCCCGGCCTGGCCCCAGGGCCCGCCCCCAAGTCACCACACGGCCCGGCCCTGCTTTCCAATCTGGAAAATTCACTCTCTCAGACCCGCCTTCAAAGCAGCGGCCGGGGAGACAGGCTCTGAAAGCGTGATGTGTTTCATGGAAAAAAGCAGAGTGCCGGCTCCGTTGGCGCTGACCGCGGGCCGCCCGGGCCGCTCCCCAAACCTCCCCGACGCCCTGTTTGTTTTCCCAGCGTCTCTCAGAGCCTGAGAGTCACAAAAGTGGTTTCATTTTAATAAATATTTGCTCTGCTCCTTGTTTTGATCTTTTTCAAAACTGAGTGCAGCACGGTGCGGGTGTAGCCTGTCCCCGCCCGCCTGTGATGGGGGACCCTCCTGGCTCTGGGTCCCCTGGCTCACAGGGGCTTTTTGTTTTGACCCTGGCAAACACCCTTCCCTGGCCCTGGGTGGCCGCTGTCCCCGAGGGGCCCTGGTGTGGATGGGACCTGCTCCCCTGCCCATCCCCACTCAAGGTTCCCCAGCACGGGCTACAAGGGGCAGGGGTACCAGGGCTGTCTGGGGGGGTCCAAGGGGGACACATCTTCCCCCAGAGGAGACAGGCGCTGGACCTCGGGCACCTCGGCCTGGATGGAGGCCCTCATGGTTGGATCAGCCCGCAGAGGTGGCCAGCAGTCCACATGTGGCTGACTCGGGCCTGAGCCGTGCCTGCCCGGGCCATGGCTGGGGTGAGGTGGGGGAGGCAGCTGCTGACCGGCCAGCAAACGCTCGGGGGCTGGTCAGGCTGCAGGAAGCAGGACCTAAGCCTGCTGGGAGCTGGTGTCCCCCAGGGGCTGGCTGGGGGCCCCTGTGGGGTCAGTGGCGACCGAGTAGGCGGAGGGAGCCAGCGGGAGGTGCCTTTGGCCTGGGCGGCCAGGTGGGGGAATGCTGTCCGTGAGGCTCAGCCGTGTGTCCTGTTCCCCCTCACAGGTGGCCGGCAGAGCCTCCTTGAAGGCCACGACGCTCAAGTCCCTTGGCCTCACAGGGGGCAGCGCCATCATCAGGTGGGGGCCTCAGAGCCTGTCGAGTGGCAAACAGGAAGAGGGCCAGAGAAAATGGGCACCTCCCCGCCGACTGTGGCCCTGGCCCCTTGACCTGGGACCCTGGCCCGAAGGCTGCCCATTCCCTGGGGGCCTGTGCGGCAGCAGCTGGCTTGGGGGGCGGGGGCTGGCAGCACCTGCGGGGGGCCAGAGGATCACATGCGGGGCCAGGAGACCCAGGCAGGGGGGCGCTCCGTGTGGCGGTTCACTTGCTCTCTGGGTCTGCACCCTCAGGTTTGCCATGAGGCGATGCAGCTCTGCTGGCCTTTCACGGAGCAAAGCCCCAGGAAGCCCTACCGCCTCACTGTCGGCTGGCCAGGCTGCCGGCAGCCCTCTGCCCCCGCTGGATTCAGCGGGGCTCAGCCGGGGGGACGTGAGCCATCAGGATGAAGCCGACATCCCAGGGGCCGGCCGTGTGGACGCTCCAGCCAAGCAGATCTCCAAGGAACCCGCTCCCGCCCCCTTTGTTCCTTTCTCAGGCGGGGGGCAGCGACTGGGGGGCCCCTCCGGCTCGGCTCGCCCTCTGATGTCGCCTTCAGCCAAACTGCCCAAGTCCTTCTCCAGCCCCGGAGGCCCCTCCAAGCCGAAGAAGTCGAGGCCTGGCCAGGAGCCCCGGCCAGAGGCAGAGCCGGTAAGAAGGAGGCTGGGTGCTGGGCTCCTTCCGACCGTTAGCCTGCGGGTGCGGCAGGGCGATGGGCACGTGTCTTCTCTGGGAACTGATTGTTCAGCCCGGATCTTGTAGAGGCCGCATTGTAGGTGGGCCTGTGATGGGGGTGTCCCCGCAAGCATGGTCACGCCGGGGGGGCGGCCTAGGGCATCAGCGCGGGCTCTGAACACTCCTGTCCCAGGCGGTGTCCCGGAGCCGCCGTGGGCCCCCCATGTGCCCGGGCCGGCCTGTTGACTGGCTTCGGACTTGCAAGCGGTGCCGGCATCGCTTGTCGCATGCTGTGTTCGTGAGCCTGCGTCCCTGCGTCCGGTGGGCTGTGTCCTGCTGGGAGCCAGTGGGCGTGCCGGGCAGGCCTCCTGGCCTGCAGTTCACGCAGCTGCTGAGGTTTTGGGTAGACTGCCCGCTGTGCGCCGTTCCTGCCTCCCAAGGAGCCATCCCGTTTGGGTGCCGTCTCTCTGGGAGCAGCTTCTCTGGGGGTCAGAGCTGATGTTTCAGCTGAGCTCCGTTCATGAGTGCAGCAGCCTGTTCTCAGTGCGGAGACACACCCGCTGGCGTCCTGTCTCTCCTGGGGTCCTTCTGGCTTCCAGGTTGCACATCTGGGGAGGCTGGAGGGTCTGGGGCCCAGGGACCTTAGGGGGTGCTGGGTAGGGAAGGCCTGGCCGTGGGACAGAGCCCATGCCCTTTCAGAGGGCCTTTCCTGCTCCCTCGCCAGACCCCCTTGGTGGGCTGAGTGGATGGGCTGGGGGAGCGAGCCAGTCCCGAGTGTCGTGATGGTCCGTCCTGGGGAGACAGTGGTGGGGCTGTGAGGGACTCCTCCACAGCCCCTGCTCTCATGCCCTTTGTGACCTGGCCCGGAATCAGTGGCTGAAAGACCTGTGTGGTTGGGGTCTGACTCCGTCCGGGCTAGCTCTTCCTGGGGACCCCTTTGTTTGGGGGCTGGACCTTGGGGTCAGGGCTGGCCGGCCCTTCTTCCACCCTGAAGACACAGGGCATGTGGCTGGTGGTCGCTGGCCCGGCCGGGCCACGGCTCTGCGGATCCCTTGGGAAGCTGCAGAGGGTCCTGTGGACATCCGGGGGGCTCTGGGCTGCGCTCTCCCGTAGGTGGTTGCTGTCTGGGCCTGGGATCCCTGGGCGTCCCTGGGCTCTGAACCCGCAGCCCCCGGTGGGAGAGGTCCCAGGGAGGGGCTGCCTGGCCACCAGCAGCATGTGCCTTTGATCTGGACGTCCCAGCAGCTGGTGGGTTGTGGAGCGCCCCCCGCCCGCCTGCCTCGTGCCTCCTGTCACTAACAGCCCCACACCCGGAGGGCTGGCCGGCCACATGGTGTCTGCTTTGTGTCCCTTTGCAGCCCCCCCCCCCCCGGGGGAGAAGAAGGGAACAAAACGGAACTTTTGGGGGAACTTCAAAGGTACACTTTGGTAATCAAAAGGAGTTTCCGAGTTTCCCATTAATGTTTTGCCTGTGTGTGGTTTTGGATTTAAATAAAGAGTCAGAAGAGACAGGATAAAATATAGGCAGGTCCTCGGCTGAGAACTGGGATGGTTTACAGACCCAGGCGGCTCTTGCCTTTGATGTCAAAGCGTTAATTATTAGAAGGTAGTTTTACTGGCCGTCAGGGGTGCGGGGAGAGGCGGGGGCTGCCCGGCGGCCCCTGGCCTGTCCTTTGAAGTCCTTCTGCTGCCCGGGAGGCCGCCCCGCAGCCCTGTGCACCGCTGGGCCCCCCCCTCCCCAGCCCCCAGCCGGTATGGGGGTCTCTGATCAAAGGCCCTGATGCCCCGGGCAGGGCAGGCGTCTGACGGCAGTCTCCCCAGCCTGCCCCTCACCCTGCCGGGCTTGGTCTGCCCCTCAGAGATGGGCCTGGGACTTTCTCGGAGCCCTGCCTGCAGGCAGGTGTCAGCCTGGTCTCTGGCCACTCCTGCGGCCGGGCTTGTGGGCAGGTTTAGAGCACGTGAGGGAGGGAGGAGCCCGGCCGGCCCCGGGGGCCAGTGACCGTGATCCGTGCCCCTGCTGCCCGCTTCCTCTCGCCCTGAGGCCCCTCTGGCGCCCTCCTGTGAGCACACCCTGCTGTCCCCTGTGTGTGGGTCTGGGGCAGGGTTTAGCGTGTCCTTGTCCTATGCGCTGTTTCTAGCCGTCCCCAGGGACCCAGGTAGTCTGGATGCTGCGGAGGCCGAGGGCAGATGGGTCATGGCCCGAAAGGTGCCCTCCAGCCGTCTCTGCCACGGCCGGATTTCGGGGAGAGGTGCCCTGGACGCCTGGGCAGGGCTGGGCGGGGCCCAAGGGCTCTGTCTTTGGGCCCCCACCCTGATGGGACCTGTGGGCCGCCCAGCCCTGCTCCGCCACGTGGGTGTTCTCCCGTCTGTGGCTGGCTGACGTCGCGCCGCGTGTCTTCACCCGGAGACCCACGCCACAGCTGCGTTCACTCGTGTCAGTCCTTTGGGGACTCCCAAGGCTCCCCTGCAGGCGCGGTGGTCTGGTCACGCACGGGCGTGTGGGGGCCTCGGCGGGTGCGCGGCTGCCCCGTCCTCCTGTTTGCTCTGCCCGGCGTTCCCGGTAGTCGCCGGTGCGGCCTGGCCTCGCCCTCTGGCTCAGCCCCGCGGAGGACGCAGGGCGCCGGCTCGGTGAGTAACTCCGGAGGTTTGGCCTGCGGCCCTCGCGTCCGGATTCATTTAGGCTCCAAGCCTCAAGGGGAAACGCTTCACATTCCCTTTGACCAGAGACCATTGTCAGAGGACGGCCCGGGCTGGGCTGGGGGAGGCCAGCAGGAGCCCTCGCGGGAACGTTGGAAAGTCGGAGGTTGAGGTCACCCCCAAGTCCCTTTTACATTTTTTTCTCTGTGTGTCATCACGTCCCGGAAAATTACTGTCAAGAAAATGAGCCTCAGCAGCCGCCAGGCCGCTTCCGGCAGAAGGGGCCTGGGGTGCCCGGGGCCGCTCGGCGCTGCCGAGGGTGTCAGCCCGGCGCCCAGCCTGCCCGGCCCTGCCGGCTCTCCACCCCGGGCCGGGCCTTACCTTTGCCCGCGCCGCGGGGCCGCCCCCTGCGGTTTCCCTCCGGCGTCGCCTCCTGGCGAAGCAGGGCACATTCCGCAGGCCGGCCAGGCCGGCGGTTGGTCACTGTGTCCCCATCTCTGAATGGGCTGTGTGTCTGTCCAGTGTCTGTCCAGTGTTGGGCCATTGTCCCCCGCAAAGCGTGCTCCTGCCCCTCTCATGTGCCTCCTGGGCTCTGGCCAGTGTCGCTCCCTTTGTAGGCAGCATTAAGGTCGTTGATGTCCTGCTCAGCCTCTGTCCCTCCATCCTGCGCTCCACCATGACTTTCCCTCACGGCGGCCACCACATGCGCTCTCTTTCCCCAAGGGTGTCTCCTAGAGCTTTGTTCTCCATACACAAACCTCTCCCCGAACCTGCCCAAGACAGGGGCCTTGCGGAGTGACTGCTCGGACTGGGCATGGCGGGAGCAGGAACCGCGGAGGAGGGTGGTTTTCTGGCAGAGCCTCGGGCGGGAGCAGGACCAGAGCTCAGCCTAGCTGCTGCCGGGCCCCAGCCTTCCTGGCTCCCCCTGTTGCCAGCCCAGCCCCTCTTCTCCACCGGGGAAATGCTCTCCAGGGGATGGCCAGGCAGAGGTGTCTGAAGCTGCCTGGCCTCTCTCTCCATCACTGAGCAGTTGCATGGTCCTTCCTAGCAGCCCAGCTGTGGGCTTCGGTCTGTTCCCCCCGTGGGACAGGGCCTGCCTGGGGCCAGGATGTCGGGAGGTCTGGCCCTGGGCTCTGCTGGTGGCTCTTTCCCAGCCCTCTGGTTCCTGCGTGGGGCCCGGCTCCCAGCTTCTGTGTGACAGACAGGTTTCTGGAGCAGAGTGAGCAGCAGGACGAGAGAAGGAACCAAAAGTAGATCTAAAACCCAGAAGAATTTTGTCCATTTTTTTTTGTGACGAAGAGTCCATGGCTCCTGAGCAGCACGGAGCCAGTTGCTGGTGGCTCTTCCCCTTCTGGAAGTAGCCTGGGGAGCGGGCCATGGGCCTTGGGGTCACCAGCACTGCCGGTAGCCCGTGGTCCTGGCCACCCAAGGTCAGGCCCTGGAGTGCCCAGGAGGACCACGAGAACCAGTGGGCCGGGCTCCCTGGGACTGGCTTCACCGGCCAGGTCCGAGCACACAGACTCCCTTCCGGGCCACGGATCGCACGCCACCAGACGGCTGGGTTCTCACGGCGACTCGTGCGCCTGCGGTGGGTCCTCCCAGCGGGAGACTGTGACAGGGTGGCCCTCGAGCCAGGCGTTAGCCTGCAGGCTTCGTGCTTGAGTGAACGCGCGGCTCCGGCTCCCAGCCTGGGCGCATCCGCGTCCTGCCCTCGCTCCCCCCAGCAGCCCGCCCCAGGCGCCCAGGCCAGCTCTTGGCCCTTCTGGAATGCAGGCGCCGTGGCTGTGGGGGGCAGCCTGGCGCCTGGCATCTTGTTACAAAAGGCTCTGGTGTAGACTGCCCGCGGCAGCGCAGGATCCTTGTGGCTGTGCGCGGGCAGCCCCCGGGGGCCTCAGCCAGCCACCTACGGGCCCTGTGGCCGGAGCTGCGGCCAGCCCTTTGCAGCTGCTCTGCCCCATGCCTCCGGGTCAGAGGGCTTCCTGGTGAGAACCTACCTCCCTTCACAGGGGGAGGGCTGGGACTGCCGGGCACTGGCCGGACCGCAGGGACCTCAGGCCTGCTGGGGTAGACGGTCAAGGCCTCGGGTGTGGCTGGGGGATAGCACTGGAGACCCCGGCAGGTGTGTCAGTCCCGAGGGTGGTGAGCCCGGGCTACAGGGCAGCCTGTCGGCTGTGGGGATGGTTAGAGGGAGGGTCGGCTGGGGACTGGGGCTCCCAGAGCCTGCCGTGCCCACAGCCGGGTACAGAGCAGAGGGCAGAAGGTGGCCTCCTGGGCTGGAACTTCGCGCCCTGGTCAGGCCCGGCCCTGTGGCCTCTAGAGGTGTCCTGCCCTGTGGTCATGGGACTCATGGTGGCGGTTACCCCCCGGCGGCCCCTTGGGCCAAGTAAGTCCTGCCTCACGATTTCTCTCATCCCTCATCTTTACTGCTAGTTAGGAGTGATGCGTCCCTTTCTGTGTCCTCAGGGTGGTCAGAGGGTGGGCTGGGGGCAGCTCAGCTGTGGGGCAGGTTTCTGCCAAAGCTCTAATCTGGGGACTATTGCTTCCCCTGCCCTACTGGGGAGCCCCAGTGTGGCCTCCAGCAGTGTGCTGCTCCCTGAGTTTGTCTCTATTTGGGGGACCCTGGTAACAGGAAGCTCCCTTGGCCTCTTAGTGGAGACAGGGAGTGAGCACAAGAGCTGCTGGGGGAGGCTGGTCCCTCAGTCCACTCCCGGAGCCCCCTAGTAGCAGGGGGACCTGGCCGGCTGGGCCTGGCTGTGCCAAGTCCAGGGGCCCACGCCCTGCTGGCAGGTGAGGGTCTCTGTGTCTGTGGGGCTGAGCAGGAGGCAGGGAAGGAGGGTGTGCAGTCCTGGCCCTCTGGCCCTGGCCTCGGACTGACCGGGGTGGCCAGTGAGGTATGGGCTTGGCTCAGGGGTCTGTGTGGCTGCTCCAGCCGTGAGGCCCAGGGGCCCTGTGTCAGCTGAGCCCTCTGCCCGCCAGCCCGTGGACCGGGACCCCGTGGTGTGCCACCCCGACCTGGAGGAGCTGCTGCAGGCCTGGCCTGCAGAGCTGCCAGACGAGTTCTTCGAAGTGACTGTGGACGACGTGAGGAGACGCTTGGCCCAGCTCAGGAGCGAGCGGTGGGTGTGCCATCGGCATCTCTGTCGATGCCTTGCTCCCACGTCCTCAGTAGCACGTCTGAGGGTCAGGGGTTCTAGACAGGCCGCGCGGCCCCGTCTCATCCGTCCGTATGTGGCTGGGCGGCCCACAGAGCCCGGGTGGGTGTGTGGGGCCTCTGCTCGGGTTGGCCCTGGAGACCCCAGACCTTCACGCTCCCGCCCCCTCCCCCTGCAGGAAGCGTCTGGAAGAAGCACCCTTGGTGACCAAGGCTTTCAGGGAGGCCCAGAGGAGGGAGAAGCTGGAGCGCTACCCTAAGGCATGGAGAAGGGGGAGCGTCTGGGCATGTGTCCTGCGGGAATGTGGGCCCCGTCCCCGCGCCCTCGGCTGGGGTCCCCCACACTTCCCATGAGGCCTGCACGACCGTGCGTTATGACCACTGCCTCGTCGTACGACGGAAACAGGCGTTGATGTGTCTTTACAAACACGCACGGTGGTGCTCGACCAGCCCCTCGTGTCGGCAGGCAGGGGCGGGCAGGCCAGGAGCAGGCCCGCGGTGGCCTGGGCCAAGTGGCCGGCCCTCCTGCCTGCCCCAGCCCCGGCGTCTTCTGGCTGGGTTTGGGGGACCTGGCCGTCGTGGGCCTGAGGGGGCCACGGACTGGGCTTCGGCTGTACCTGCTGACGTGGGGCATCCTTGCGGTCCAGGTGGTCCTGAGGGTCCTGTTTCCTGACCGCTACATCCTGCAAGGCTTCTTCCGCCCCAGCGAGACAGGTGAGCGGCTCCAGCGGCCTTCTCTTCCCGACCACGGGGCTGCGGGTGCCGGGCCGTCGGGGGTCATGGGTGTTTCTGGCTTCGCTGCTGTCTGTGGGACGGGCCGTGAGCTTGCAGAGCGTGTCGGGGGGTGGGCACGGCTGGGGTGCCCCCTGCGTCAGCCTGTTTAGGGTGCGGGTGAGACGTGAGTACCCAGAGGACGGGTGTGTCCGGCACCCCCAGCAGCAGGAACCCCCAGCTTGGGGCTGCTGCCCGGAGGGCACACAGCAAGGCCTGAGTGAGGGGTTCGGTGAAGTCTGCCCCAGACTGCAAGGGCCCCCCCAGGGCAGAGTTCAGGATTGGATCGTGGGCAGGGGAGGAGACCCCAGTGGGGCCGGGGCCTGGCCAGGCTGGGCGTCTCGGAGGACTACGGAAGGGGTGAGCTTGGGGTTCCAGCCCCGGAGCCTCGGTCTGGCTTGAGGGTGGGAGCGGGGTCATGGCACACCTGAGGCGGAGACGGCGAGCTGCCGGGCCTCCCACGCCCGTAGGGTCGTGGGGTTCTGTGTGGCGTGGGGCCCTACTGGTCCCGTCCTGGGAGGGGGCCGGCCCTGGGGTGGGCTTGAGGTGGCCCGTGTCTTCCTGTGGAGCTGTCGGCTTACCCTGCGCTCTCTCCTCCAGTGGGAGATCTACGGGCCTTTGTGAGGAGCCACCTGGGGGACCCCGAGCTGCCCTTCTACCTGTGTGAGTTCCCCGGTCCTCCTGCATGCAGCCGGGAGGGTCTGGGTGCCAGTGACCCCTGGCCCCTCCCAGCTGGGGCTCAAAGCAGCTCGTTCCCTAGAAGCAACGCGGCGGGAGTGGGCTGGTCCCAGCCGTGGGAGCCCCAGCGGCATCTGAGGACAGGTCCCGGGGGCTTGGCCTTTGCCCCACCCCCGAATCCCTGCACCCTTTGCCTCCAACCCCGCCCCCTTCTCGGCCTTCTGGAAGCTTCTCCCTCCAAGGGCATCCGGGGAGGGAGGAGTCAGGCCGCCCGTCTGTGCGGGGAACTGTGTGGGGCCCGGGTTCCTTGGTCCCAGACCACCGAGCCCCCTGCCAGGGATTTTGCTGCAGCAGAGAGGTGGACAGAGGGCTGTGAGGTGAGGGGCCCCTTGGAAATAACCCAGCTGAGGCCGTGGGCTCTGGGCCTCCCTCTCCCCTCAGCTGTGTCCCTGGGGAGTGTGGGCAGGGGGCGGGGGCAGGGCTTCGTGGCCCAGACAGCTCTCTCTCTGCAGTCATCACTCCTCCAAAGACCGTCCTGGATGACCCCACGCTGACCCTCTTCCAGGTACCGGCCCTGGGTGGGCTGCGGGGGCTGGGGGTGCAGGTGCCGCTGGCCTGGCTGTGGAGGGCGAGCCTCGGCCCGGAGGATAATCACGCCTCGTAGCCGGGTGATGGGGCAGGGGGTGGGGGGGTGTGCGGGGGCACAGAGCACTTCCGGCGCGGGGGCGGGCGCTTTCCTGCCTCCTAGCTTCCTGCCCCGGCGGGGAGGGGCCTGCCCGGCCGGCTGCCAGCCTTCCTGAGCTGGGGTCTCCCTGGCCTGGAGTCTGGGCGACGGGGCCCCCCCAAGGGCTGGATCGGACGCCTCCCCTGCAGGTGGCTGGCCGCCTGCAGGACCTTGGGGTGGCGGTTGTCAGGCCGGTTTGGCCCCAGGCTGCAGGGACTGCTGCCCCGCCTGCTTCCCCGCCTCACCTCTCCCCTGCGCCCCAGGCCTCTGCGGGGAATGCGCGCTGCGCCCTCCCCACCAAAGTCTGCTTCTGCCCAACCCTCCCTGTGGCCCCCAGAGCCCCTGAAGGTGAGATGAGGTGCTTCTGTGTGCTCCCCTGGGGGCTGCCTTCCAGAATCAGGCAGAATGTCCTGTCCCTTTGCTCCTGGGAGGGTCGCCTGGGGCCTCCCCAGCCCTCCGGCCTAATGGTTTCCCTTCAAAGTCTTCTCAGATATTTTAATTAGTACCAGAGGCAGGGCCTTGTTAAGTGGCTGGCAGGCCCTGCTGAGGTCTGAGCTGGGGCAGGGGGGTCTGCCTCTTGCCTGGGGCTGCCACCTTTGTGGGGGACTTGGGGCAAGACCCGGCAGAGGCTGGACGCTCACCAAGGGAGGGCGTCCAGGGGGCGGGAGCAGGGCGCTGCCCCCCACTCCCCCAGTTCCCCTTTCTCAGCCCCCAGGAGCCCCCGAGGCGAGGCGTGGGGCCTCTTCCTCCGCCCCGCCCCGCCGCCTGCCTCCCTCCCTCCCTCGCTGGCCTGGCCGGCCTGTTGATAAACATTGCACTGAGGAGATGCTGTGGGACGGAGGGGGACTGGTGCCCAGTCCCGCCCTGACGAGGAGCCCTGGGGTGCTGCCTGTCCTCCTGCCCCGGCAGCCTGATTCCTGGTGACACTCTGCCCCCAGCGACCAGCGGCTGTCTCCTTTCATCTGTCAGCTCCGCCTGGAGCAGCCGGGGCCTCCGCGCGGGGTGGCGTCCCGCCTGCCTGCGATCAGAGAGCTGGCAGGGCTCGGGGAAGGAAGCCTTCCTCCCTTGTGCGGCTGAGCGGGCGTGGGCGCGGAAGCCACCGCTTTCATGTCGCTGGCAGGGCTGTGCTCTGGCTGCTGGCTGCCCGGGAGGGAGGCTGCCGGGGGGCCGGTCCTGAGCTCGAGAGAGTGACAGCCTGGGGTAGGTGTGAGGCACGGGGGCCCAGCTGCCCCTTTTGGCCACTGGGCCAGGAGAGGGAGTTCTGGGGAAGGTGGGGCTGCAGACAGGGGTGTGGGAGGAGGTGGGGGTGCCGCTGGCAGGCACGGGAGCCCCCGGGACCCGTCCGGTCTGCCTCCAGTGCTGGTGTTGTCCTGAGCCCCTCAGACCCCCTGCCCTCACCTCGTGTGGGGTCCAGGGTCAGCCATAGCAGGTCCTGAAGACGGCCGTGACCTGTGCAGACCACCTCGGCCTGAACGGGAGGGTAGGGCCTCCCTCCTGACGGTCATGGTGGTCTCCCGTGCTGTGTGATCACCCCTTGTTGGGCGGGAATCCCAAAGGTGTCAGCGAGCGAGTGGGGTCGTTCTGGTGGGAGGCTGCGGTCAGGAGAAGGTACCCCAGGGGTCCTGGAGGACTCCTGGCTGGTGAAGGGGGTCCTTTGAGACTTGAAGCCGTACAGCCGCAGGCTCCGCTGCCAGATGCAACGTTCTCGTACTCACTGAGAATGGCCGCGGTACCCGGAGGGTCAGTTGAGGGCTGGGCACTCGGTCCCCATGCTCCCCTCCTGCTCCCTGGCTTCTGGTGCCTCCAGGGCCCTGGTGGCAGCAGTGCCTCTGAACAAGGCTTTGATCCGGTGTCAGAACGGGCTGTGGGGTTTCCTGGCCCGGCTCACCCTCGGCTTCGGTCCCCTGTTAAGTGGGACTTAACACGGCTTGGCCTTGGCTAGGCTTGGCCTTGAAGCTTCTCTAAGAGAGCAGAGGGGAAGGACTCACCCGGTGGCTGCCCCTTCCACTGAGGGGGAGGACAAGGGTCCTCTGGCCAGCGTTAGGGTTTGCAGCCCCAGCCCCCTCAGGTACAGACGCGAGTGGTGGCCTCTGGGGCCCCCTGCCTGCAGCCTTGAGCTTAGCCCCTGCCGGGTCCTGGGCACATCATCCTTGACCTGCCCTGAGCAGGAACTGGGCACCACTACCTCCAGGGAAGGAGACTCAGGAGAGGCCGTGCCCAGGCCCCCGATGGCACGGGCCGCGGGCTCCCCCGCAGCAGCCGCGCGTTCCCTGTGGACGGGGCTGCTCGCTGCCTGGCCCCAGCTCTTCCTGCCGGGTCGCAGCCCGGAGTGCGGTCAGGGAACTCCTCTGTGGGCTTCTGGGGCCTTGGGTAGCGAACTCTGAGAGCTAGCTGACCAGGGCAGCACCTGCCTGCCCAGGACTCTAAAGCCCCTTGGCTCCAGGAGCACCCCTACTCCCCAGGCCTGGGACAGCCAAGGGTCCCTGCCGTCTGCAGGTCTGGGCACTTGCCCTGAGCCTGAGGCAGCCCGTCTGGCCGGAGCCGCAGCCCCCTGTGCTCTGTTTTTGGATCCACACCCCCACCCACATCGCTCCGCCCCCTCCGTCTCTGCAGTGTGTGGGTGGGGGCTTCCAGGCCCTGGTCCCCCAGGAACCAGGCAGGCAGGAGAGGAGCTCGTCGGAAGGCAGCGCACACCTGTTCCAAAAGCTTTCTGTTGGTGGTGCTCGGGGCCAGTCCCCGGAGGGACCCCTGTGGTCTCCCGGCTGGCCTGGCTGCCACGGGGGCAGGCAGCTCTAGCTGGGGGCACCTGGCTGGGGCTGTGACCCTCCGTGGAGCGCCGGGCCCGGTGAATGCCCCAAGCTTCACACATGGCCCTAGAGGCCACCACAAGAGTGGTGCAGCCCACCCTGTCCATCCCCTGTGGCCTTTCTGCTTCCCCGCGGCCGCACCCGGTGCCCTGAGCCGCCTCCCGTTCTCCCCACAGGCAGATCTCTTCCCTGCGGCCCTCGTGCACTTCGGAGCGGAGGAACCAACCGGTGGGTGGGGGTCCTTCTCGTTGCCCACCGTGGCTGGCCAGCCCTGGGCCCAGTGTCCTGGCGCATCATATGCCCCAGAGTAGGGGATTTCCTTCCAGTCTGGGAGGGAGACCTGTGCCTGATCCCCTATTCCCAGGACAGACACCTGCCTGGGCCCCATCCCCTCCCCTCCCAGAGCAGCGGTGGGGAGGGCGTCTCTGTGACCGGAGGGTGGGCTCCGTGTCCTGCAGGCCTCTTCCTGGAGCCTCGGCTGTTGGAACACACAGTCTCCCCATCTGCAGCCGACATGCTGGTGGCCAGGTGAGCGCCCGCAGCGGGGAGCGGAGAGGCCCTGCCCTGGCACGCCAGCCATCCTGTACCCCGGCCTTTTGCCCGCAGGTGCATGTCCAGGGCTGCTGGAACGCCATCCCCGATGCCAGCCCCTGACCCTGCGCCCCTCGAGTCAGAGCCAGCGGCCGAGGCAGGGGCAGTGGGCCTCTCTGAACCCAGCCCCGGAGCGGTCCAGCCAGTCAGGAGGGATCTGGGGAAGGTCCCCAAGTGGCTGAAGCTGCCAGGTAGCGTAGCAGGGGCACTGCGGGGAGGGAGGGGCAATCTCCTGGGGACCCGCCGGTCATCCTGGTTCTCGAATTGCAGCCAGCAAGAGGTGAGCGCCACCAGCCTGGATGTGCCCTGTGTGCCAGCCGCGGGACCCCTCCCCACCCTGAGCGGAAATAAAGGCGTGAGCTGCTCTCGAGACCCTCTTGTGGTCCTTTTTCCAGGAAAGGTCCCCACTGTCCCCTGGGCCCACTGGTCCTGCCTCTGGTCTGGGTGGTGTTGTGTGCTGAGTTCTCGTGCTTGGGAACAGAGGCACCGGCGTCCCCACTGAGCCACTAACTTTACCTAATTGACACCGGGAGTTACCAAGTGCCAGAAAGGCCCAGGCCAGGCTGCGTGCAGGCAGGGCCGCCCTAGCTCAGGGCACTGGGACCAGAGGGACTGGGGGCACTTGGGGAGGGCAGGCTGGTGACCCCTGCGCCCCCGAGCCGAGGCACTTCTCAGTGGCTGTGGGGTGTGTGTTCCTGCCAGCTTTCCCTTCAGGTCTGATCTCCTCCACACGCTCCCAGCACTTTGAAGCCCTGAGACTCCCTGAGCTGGGGGGGGACACGGACACAGCATGAGAAGGGGCGCAGGAAGGAGCCAGTATGCTAAGCCTGGGAGGGTAGGCTTGTCCTCCAGCCCATGCCCTGCTCAGGTGTGGGTCAGGCTGCCCCTGGGGGTGCTGCAGGGGCCCTCTGATCCCCGTGGTGGGCGGGGTGGCTGTTGTCCTCCCCAGGGGACTTCTGCCCCTCTGTGTGTCCTGGCTGCAGACACCGGGTGGGTGTCCGAGCTAAAGCGAGGTGGGTGCTGTGGGGCGGAGAGGCCCCCGCACTTCAGGGGCCGCCGTATCCCGCGGACCGAGCTCCTGACTGGTCTCCACCTGTAGGCCCTGCCCACAGTGACATTCCTGGCCCAGTGGCGGCCACATGGCCTTGTATCCCGTGGCAGAAACGTCATACTGTGCGTGCGGGCTCATCTCATGGGCCCTGCTGTGGCCCTCGGCAGGCCACGCACACGCGCGGTCGGGCTGGCCTGCCTCTGAGGCAGTCTTCCCTTCCAGCCACGTGGACAGAGGCAGCCCAGGAGGCTTTGAAGCAACTTGACTGGGTGACAGCCACAGAGAGGCGTGCCCAAGGGTATGCATCAATGGTTTATCCATAGCTCAGGGAGGCGGCTTCTGCGGGCGTCAGACGGCTACATGGACACACGGGAGCTCTGAGAGCGGGGCGTCGGGCCCCGGCTGCTTCGTGGCCCCTGCCTTGTCTCACACTTGTGGGTGTAGGGGGAAGCCACCTGCGCCCCTGGGTCTCCTCGGCGACCCCCCCATCTCCTGTGTCCAGGCGATCAGCAGTAGGAGGTCACCAGGAGGAGTGGGGCATTTGCCAGGACCTGATTCAGTCTTGGGGGTGGGAGAAGGGCGTCTCCAGCATCAGCATCTCCTTCCCTGTCTGAAGCCAGAGGCCGCAGAAATGGGGCGTGGGGTCTCGCCTCAGCTCAGCAGGCTGCAGTGAGGGTGGCGGCCCCTAGAAGTCCAGGAGCTGTGGGGAGAGCAGAACCCATGAGCCTCCAGCCCTGCTCCCAGGAGGGCGGGACACAGGGACATTGGGGCACCTACCAGCTGAGGCAGCACCTTCTCCAGCTGGTCCACATCCACGAGAGTGAGGTCTTCTGCCTGGGCCTGCCGGGCGCTGCGGACGGCCGCTTCTGCCACCACGTGGGAGGGTGGTGAGGGGGGCAGGTGGGCGGGGCCGGAACCCGAGCTAAGCCTTCGCCCGGCTGGGAGGATGGGTCAGAGGGGAGTGGGGACCCCCCCCAAGAAAACACAAGGGGGCACTGTCGGGGCCCGTCTTCTGGGGGCCCCAGCTTACCCACGACGAAGATCTTCAGCAGCTCTGCCATGAGCCACAGCGCGTCCCCGCCCACTGCGAGGAGGAGGGAGTGAGTTGTGGGACCAGCGGCCTGCCCTCCCTGCTTTCCTCACTTCTGACTTGTCCCCGCCTCACGCAGGTGGCCCTCTGCCCTCCCCGAGGCCTCGGCACGCCCCAGAGCTGCAGTGCAGGGTCACGGGTGCCTGGCAGCTCCCTGGTGTGGCCCCGCCCGCCAGTTGGTGTCATGAACCTTTGGTCTTGCCGTCCGTGAAGTGCGCGCGCAGCAGCTCGCTCACCAGGTCCTGGGGGGTGGGGGCGAGGGGGGGCAGTGGGGTCAGCGGCCCATCACCTCCCCAACCTGCCACAGACCCCCATGGGCACTGAGTTCTGGATCCTGGAGAGGCCGTCTCCTGGGGCAGGGGACTGGGCAGTGAGGATCCCCCGATGCCTCCAGGAGCATCACAAGTCAGACACAGGTGGGGAACAAGCGGGGGCAGCCCGGGTGCCCACCCACTGCTCTCTGGGTCCAGTCCTCGTAGGATCCCAGGTGGTCTTGCTCTCCCGCCCCTGGGGCTGAGGTGCTCTCCCCGAGTGGGCCCTTTGGCAGGTGTGTCCACACCGCCAGCACAACCAGGCTGGTGACAGACCCTGCTCTAGGCACAGGTCAGCTACCTTTGAGGTCCCTCCCTGGAGTCTCCCCCAAGCGGGCCTGGGATGGCGAGCTCAGAGCTGAGCAGAGGCTGGGCTGCTCCGGTGATAGACCTATCACGCTCAGGGTGAATGTGGGAAGACGGAGGGCAGAGCCGGAGCAGACTCCTCCAGGTGGGGGGCTGGAGCCTCTAGAGGACAGCATCACTCTGTAGAGCTGGGGGGTGTGGCCGGAAGAGACTCTGGGGGCCAGGAGCTCCGCTCGGAACATGCTGCGTGAAGGACACGCATGACACCCCCAAGCAGAGCGGCTGCGCAGGTGGCTGGAGCAGAGGAGAACCTTCCAGAAGATCGAAGGATGGTGAGGACTTGGGGGTGGACCAAGGGACATTACAGAGAGCAGGGTCCAGCCAAAAGAGGCCCTGAATGAGGAGCCAGCAACCCCAGGGGGGAGGCAGGAGGAGCCCAGAAGTGACGTGTGGGGAAGGTGAGCTGGGGACTGGCCACGCTCCGGCTGTAGCCATGGGAGGCTTGGCTGCCTCACCCAGTGCAGCTCCCAGAGCGGAGCAGAGGGCAGGGCAGGGAGAGGAGACCACGGGCCCAGGCTCAGGAGGGTAAGAACTTGCCACAGGGTCAGGCGGAGGCAGCCTCGCTCTCCCAGCAGAGACGGTGAGAGCCTGGTGCCACCTGCTGGTCCTGCCGCTGCCCACCGAGGAGGTGCTGGGGAAGGCCCCTGAGGCTCTGCACCCCCCTGCCTCTGCACCCCGGGGAGGATAACCCTCAGGGCCGTGGCAGCCCAGCAGCCGCTGTGTGTGGTGGTTCCTGAAACAGGCCAGTGAGTCCAGGCTGAGGAGGGCAGGACAGGCCCTGGGACGCAGCCAGCCTCTCCCCGCTGTCTGCAGGCCCTTGGGCTCCTCTCTGACCCCCCGCCCTCACCTGGGACAGCTCTGCTCAAGGGTAACAATCATCAATCACCCCAGTTCTGGCCAGAGCCCTTGGGGTGGGGACTCAGGGCTCTCCAGGTCTGCCGGTGCTCCCCTCTCCAGCAGTTACAACGGGGGGAGGGGGATTCGTGCGACCACCTTCCTGCCAGGCCACCCTGGCCTCAGTGCCTTTGCCTTTTCAGTCACTGACCGGTGGCGGCCAAGTCGCCCTCCCGGGGGCCAAAGCAGAGAGGCCTGAAGCACAAGGCGAGACGCAGAGCCCCCGCCTCTCCCTAAGGCAGGGGCTCCCGGGCAGGGCGAATGGTGAGGCTCCGGAGCAGAATGGCTTGAGTCTGACCCAGCCCTGCCTCAGTTTCCCCACTAGGAGCAGCGTACTTGCATCCACGTCCGAACCGGGTGACCGTGTGTCCGGGAGGGCCCGTGCGGATCCCCCGGCCCCCCAGGAAGGGACACAGAGCGGCCAGTTTCCGCCCCGCCCGGGCGGGACGCGGAGCCCAGGGCCCCGCGGGAGGCCGCAGGCCAAAGGGAAGCCGGAGAACGTGCGGGCGGCGCGGCCACCAGCCAGCCGCCTGCAGCCACTCGCGCCGCGCCAACGGCCAGTCCCGGGGGCCGCCCCCCGCCGCAAGCCCGGCCGCCGGCTCGGCCTCGGGGGGCTCGGGCGCAGGACCCCGCCTGCGGAGGGCCGAGGGCGCGACTCCGGGAACGGGAGTCCTGCGTGGGGCCGGGTCGCGGCGCCCTCCGCCCCGCCCGCCGCCGCCCCGCCGCCGCCCGCCGCCCTCTCACCTTCCGGAAGCCGCCGCCAGCTCCTTCCATGACAGTCGCCCCGGCGCGCCCTCCACAAACCCGGGGGCCCCCCAGCCAGTCCGCCCTCCGCGCGCCCTCCGCAGCCCCGCCCCCGTTCCTCCAGCCAATCTGCCCGGAGCGCGCCTTCCGCGGCCCCGCCCCAGGCCCCGCCCCCGCGGGGCCCCGCAGCGCGAGCCCGCCCCCTCGCCCCTATTGGTCCGCAGCGAGAAACGCGCGCCTTCCCCCTCCCGTCCGCCGCCCCACGCAAAGCCTCCTGGGAGTTGCAGTTTGCGCCCGCCCTTCCCGGCGCGCCTCGCTCTTCCTGGATACTGAGGCTTCGCGGCGGCCGCGCGGACCCGCGGCGGGAGCGCAGGGTCCGAGGCGCGTGGGCTGGGTTCCTGGGTCCCGCCCCGCCGCGGGAGAGCCAGGCTGCGAGGGGCCCTCATCCCCGCCCCTGGCGGATGCCCCGCTCCCGGGTTCCCTGCGGGAGCGGCCGGCTGCCCACCACCGCCCCCCGCCGTCATGGGGTCTCCCTCCCGGAGAGCCAGTTCGATTTGTCCCTCGATGCGCGGCTGCTGAGGACCTCGGGGCCCTCGTGCTCCACCCTGAGCTGCCTGGCGCCGTAGGCCCCCACGGGAGGGGCCCTGAGGGAGGGGGCCTGGCCGCGCCCGCGGGCCCGCGGCGAGGGGCGTCCCTGCGAGCGTGCCATGGAGGAGTTCCGGCACTGCTACAGCCGGCTGTGCCGGGAGAGCGGGGCCGAGCCCCAGGAGACTGTCCTGCAGAAACTGCAGGAGCTGCCGCGGGGCCGGCTGGACCTGGCCACCCAGAGCCTGACGGTGGACACCTGCCGGGCCTTGGGCAAGCTGCTGCAGAAGGAGGCTCTGCTGACCGAGCTCATCCTGAGCGACTGCATGCTGAGCGAGGAAGGTGGGCAGCCGAGCCCGGGCGGGGGCAGGCGGCCCTGGGGACCGAGAGCCGCGGCTGGCCTTGCCCTGGTGTGCGCGTGGCCCTCGCTCCTCGGCAGCCTCTGGCAGAGAGCTCTTCCTTCGCCGCAGACCTTGCCTTTGTGAGGTTTCTGTTCTGCACTGTATGTACTTAAAGCCAGCAGCGGCGCCCCTGGCAGCAGGGGACAGTTTCTCTTTGTAACAAAGAAACCTTACCTACCCCTGACTTAGCCGAGGCCCCGTGTGCTGGGGAGCGTGCGGCCGGTGACCGGGCTCTGAGCCTAGCACAGACTGCAGGCGTTTCAAAGCTGGCAGTGAGCAGGGCAACCCATTCCTGGCATGAGTCCTGACCACTGGGGGCCGCTGGGACAGTCCTCTCTCTCCTATGTCTGGGTTGCTGCTCCAAGCTGGAGCCCACAGGGAGGAGCTCAGGGACACAGAATGACAGCACTACCCCCTTACAGGGGCCACACTGCTGCTCCAGGGGCTGTGTGCCAACACCATTGTGCGGTTTCTAGATCTAAAGGTGAGCAGGTCTGCGCTCGGGGGCGCACTGCTTGAGACCGGGGGTGGGGGTGCAGTGGGTGGGGGTAGATTTGGGTGTCCCGGCAGCCTGAAAATCTGGATGGTGGCCAGAGACAGTGTCTCTAAGTACTCTTGGCACGCAGGGCTCCACACGGATTTCTGATGGTCTTGATGGGGTGGGTGGTGATTGGGTCAGGAGTGTGAGTTCCAGACTGTTCACGTGAACAGACAATGAACCTGCACCAGGAGGCCCCCTGCGGCCTGAAAGGAGTTGCACCTGGTGCCGGGGGCAGTCCCCCTGGCCTCATCCGCTGCCTGACCAGGGCCCTGTAGGGGGTGGACATGGCATTTAGAGCCCAGCCTGTGAAGACACGGAACTAACCATCCTGCCTCTTCCTGCCCCAGGGCAATAACCTCCAAGCTGCGGGCACTGAGGCTCTGGGACTACTTCTCCGACAGAACAAGTCCATTCAGAGGTAAAGTGTGGTCCCGGCCTTGCCCGCTCCGCCCGCCCCCAGCACCACCCACCCCCATGAGTGGTTCAGGGTCAGCTCAGGGCACATTCTACAGCCTGAGAGCGTCATCTCCAGGCTGGTCGTCTGTGTCTCCCGTACAGCAGTAGGGAGTTGGCAAGTATCAGTTACTCACATGGCTTCAGCCTTTCTGCCTGAGACCCCGAAGCCTGCACCTCCCCTCTGGTCCCTGTGACCACAGGGTGCTCCTTGGGGCCACACAACTCATGGCCACCTTTCCTGCAGCCTCACCCTCGAGTGGAACAACCTGGGCACGTGGGAAGATGCCTTTGCCGCCTTCTCCAGGGCCCTGGCAGGCAATGGCACTCTCAGGCTGCTCGACCTCCGCAACAACCAGATCAGCCACAAGGGCGCGGAGGAGCTGGCCTTGGCCCTGACCTGTAACACCAGCCTCCAGCAGCTGGGTGAGGCCACCCTGCACTGGCCTTTTCTGCCAGGCCTGCGGTCTGGGGCCCAAGCCTCTGCTCCCTCAGCTTTCCTGCTGCCGCTTTCCCTTGCTGCTGCTTTTGTCCTCTGGAAGCACAGGGGCAGGAAGGGGTCGTGGGGAGGTTCCCGGTGAGCAGAGCTCCTGCAGGGAGGACCCTCCCCCAAAGAAAGCATCCCGGGCCGGGCCCGGCTCTGTCCAGGGGCGCTCCGTCTGGTGACAGCAGGTTTCCTTCCAGACCTGCGCTGGAATAACATCGGCCTCCTGGGGGGCCGGGCCCTGGTGAACTCTCTGCCCCGCAACAGAGCCCTGTGGAGACTGGAGCTGGCTGGGAACAACATCCCAGGCGACGTCCTCAGAGCCGTGGGTACGCGCAGGGCCACCAGCCACCGCGGGAGGGGCGGCTCGGGGCTCAGGCCAGGGATGTGTGCAGGCATCGTGAGGCGGCCTCAGTCAGACACGGGAAGAAGAGGGAGGAGGGGCCGGGGTGTGCGGCGTGGCGAGCCGGCGGAGCTGCCCTGCCCTGCTCTGAGCTCTCCTCAGTGTGTGCACCCCTCCTCAGCCCTGCCAGGGGCCCCTGGCACAGACGAAGAAGCAGAGGCACCTTGGCTTATGGCCTTGCCCCGAGGGCCATGCCCATGCCTTGGTGGCCCAGCCACAGCTGGAAGGGGGCTTCTTGGCATCTGCCCCCACCGCCTCAGAGTTCATGGCTGTGCGTGGGAGCTGTGTGGGTGTGGGGCCGCCCTGGCTCCATGGTCCCTTCCCCTCAGTGACCCCGACAACTCAGCCCCAAGCCCAATAGAACACTGTGTCGCTCTGCGTGGTTACTGTCCTGCTGGTAGTGCCAGCCACCCCGGGGCCTGAGCTCGGACTGGAATCCTAACCCTAAGCCTAACCCTGCTGGACTGGCCCGGCCTGTGTCATCCCTAGCTCCTGCTAGTGCCCTAGCTTTTCACGGGCTCCTCTCCAAATGCTGCCTGAACCCCTCCAGAACACGGGAGTTGGGCACGACATGCACTTCTTAGAGGTCGAACAGTGGACTCTGACCTTTGGGCTGGAGCCCAAATGCCCCAGGAAAATCCCCGTGTCTGGCAGCTGAGCAGTCTCCCCGCCTCTCCCCATGTGCATGCCCCCTGCACAGGTGCCTCCGCGGCTCCCGGGCCCACCGTTAGCCCCGTCCCTACCCCCTACTGAAGCCCTCCCCTCCTAGCGCAGTCTGACTCGCGGGGTGAGACCACAGACGGGGTTCTCCGACGACTGGCTTCCAGGCCCAGGGCTGGGCTAACTGTTGGCCGCCCCGAGGCCTAAGCAGCCCCCTCGGTGGATCCCTGGGCTCTTTCCCATAGAGCAAGCCATGGACCGCAACCGGGAGCGGCAGACCACTTCCCGAGAGAACCAGGCCCGCGCCCATGTGCTCAGCAAGGAGGTACAGCACCTCCAGGAAGAGAAGTCCAGGCAGGTGAGGACAGCACTGCTCCTGACCGCAGAGCCTCTCCAGCTGCGTGGATGCAGGGCCCGCCTTGGTTCCTGGCCGTGGCCATCTTCCTCTGCGCCCGAGGGCTTCTCTGAGTGGCCAGCACTCAGGCCTGAGAGGCAGTCTTTAGGTCTGACTTCTGGCCGCGTGGGTGGGCAGGTGGGCCTCCCTGTGTGGGAGCCCTATCCCCCTCCCAGACAAAGCGAATGCTTTTCTGTTCTGCTGCTTTTTGCGGGTGTCTGCTCTCCGTCCTGCTTGACTGGGGTGATAAGCAGGTTCCAGGCCCTGACAGGGCTCTGGCTGGCTCTGTCCCCAGTTTCTGGACTTGATGGAGACGATCGATAAGCAGAGAAAAGAGATGGCCAGGAGCAGCAGGTGGGTACAGCCCCAGGGTCACAGAGCTCCAGCTCAGGGGGGGCAGGGTGCCTGAGGTTTCAGCCCTGACTCTGGCCTCGTGGGGTGACCGACCCCGAGCTTCTTCACCTGCCGAGCGACGAGAGAGTAGCATGTGCTTGCCCAGCACCCTGGCTGGAAGGTTGCAGCCGGCACTGAGAACCTCCCTGGCTGCACCTGGAGCGCTGTGGAAGCAGGAGAAGCAGCGGCTGGTACCCGAGCCCGGGGTGGGGTGCCGGCAGCACTCTGAGGTGGGGGTTCTCGGGCCTTCCTTTCTGCTTACAGGGCGTCCGCCGCATGTGTGGAGCAGCTTCAGGAAGCCCTGAATGAGAGACATTCTGTCATCAATGCCCTCAAGGCCAAGTAAGTGGGGCCGAGGGCAGAGGAGTGGGGGAGGGGTGGCTCTGGAACATTTTAGAGACCTGTCCGTGGGCAGAAGAGTGATACACACAGGAGCCCTAGACACCACTGTACAAAGTTGAGGTGGGAGACCACTTGGTTAGTAATCCCGGAAGGCTTCTTGAAGGAGGCGCGCTCTAGCTGAGTTGACTAGTGGTTGGCAAGAATGAGAACAGTGGCGCCTTTGCAAGGCTCCAGGTGCAGCTGGGCGGGGGCTGGCTTTTCCCTCCCTGCAGGCTGCAGATGGCGGAGGCCGCCCGGGCTCTGTCCGAGCAGAAGGCCCAGAGCCTGGGGGAGCTCTTGGCTGCCGCAGAGCAGGAGCAGCAGAGCCTGGCACAGAAGCAGGCGAAGGAGCACAGGCTAGAGCAGCAGGTGAGCAGGGAGGGGTGGGCCGGCACAGGGTGGGCGACTGGGCAGGCGGTGCCGGCCGGGGTGACCGGTGGTGACCGGTGCCCTGTCACCCGCAGGAGGCGGCAGAGCGGGAGTCTAAGCTCCTCAGAGACTTATCCGCTGCCAACGAGAAGAACCTGCTTCTGCGAAACCAGGTATGGGGGGGTGGGGCCAGGCCTCCTGGGAGGCGGGGGCAGGGGCCTCCGGGCAGGGGCTGGGGCCGCTGCTGCCCGTCCATGGTGCCGGCTCCCCAGGTGGACGAGCTGGAGCGGAAGGTGAGGTCTCGGCAGGAGCAGCTGTTCCTGGCCCGGCAGGAGCTGAGCAGCAAGACGGCGGAGCTGAAGATGCGGGCCAGCCAGGCCGAGGGTGGGCACCCGCCCACAGCTGAGGGCCCAGAGAGGGGAGGACAGCGTGAGGGCCCCTGGGGAGTCCCACCCATGCTCTCCCCCCTGGGCTTTCAGAGCGTCTGGAACTGGAGAAGAAACGGTCCCGACAGAGCTTGGAAGACTTGGAGCAGCTGCGGGCCAAGGAGGTGCTTGTTAATGACACCACCGGTCCCTGCTGTCCGTCCAGGGTGGCATGGTGTCCCCTTGTCCCCTGTGCACACCCCTGGCTGTGCTCCCCTGACAGCCTTGGGATGCTGGCTGGTAGTTCTTTGCCAGCCCCAGCAGATGACAGACCCAGAAACTCCTGACCAGCTTCTAGAAAGCACGCTAACGCCGGCTGCCACCTGGTGTGGCACTGGGATGTGTCCTCCGTCCTTGTTTCTTACAAAGCGATAAGGAGCAGCCCCTCCGGGAAGAAAGTGTCCCCAGGACCCACCTGCCACGGGGTGGGGGTTCCATGAGGGGACGTTAGCCGGGGAGCTAGTCTTTCAGCCCTGCTCTGCCCCCTCACCTGGGCAGGTGGAACACATGACTCGTCACCTGGAAGAGAGTGAGAGGACCATGCAGGAAAGGGTACAGCGGCTGGAGGCCTCGCGCCTATCCCTGGAGGAGGTGAGCATGTGCTGGCTGGGTGCCAGGCCCGGCCCTTCCCTGGGGCACCCCTTCTGTGGTCTCAGAACCCCATTAGGACCACCCACCAAGAGCCCTGAGGCCAGAGGGACTTAGTGCAGTGGGGTGTGGGATCCCTCAGCCATAGCAACCCTGCCTAGTGAGCGAGGCTCTCGGGAGGCTGGAGCAGGGGTACCCCCGGTACTCCCAGACGAGTCCCTGGCCAGGGCAGGACAGGCCCAGTGGGTCACTGTGCGTGGTGCAGGAGCTGAGCCGGGTGAAGGCGGCGGCTCTCAGCGAGCGCGGCCAGGCTGAGGAGGAGCTCATCAAGGCCAAGAACCAAGTCCGTCTGGAGGAGGTGAGCCCACGGCCGGGCAAGCCGGGAGCCTGCTGCTTGCGGTGCCTGCCTGGGAGCGAGGCCTGAGGGGCTGAAGTGCACAGGCCAGACCCAGATTTGTGGCTCAGTAGTGGGAGGTGAGGGACAGGAGCCCCAAGGGTACAGGGGCAGACAGGAGTCTGAGCAGGTCGGGTCTAGGATCACATCCAAGCCCCCTACAAAGAGCCACTGACGACCAGCCCTGGGATGGGGGAAGGGCTTTGCATGGCCAAAGCCAGGACCCAGAGGGCAGAATGGTCAGCCTAGGAGAGGGGGACTCCTGGAGCCTCGTTCAAGTGGAGCCTGTTCGGAGTACGCATTCCGTGTCGCACGTGAAAGCTCCCTCTGGCTGAGCAGGGGGATCCCTCCCACCCCTGTGAGCCCAGGGCCACACGCAGGGAAGCAGCAGGCAGGCCTTGGGCCCGCCCCATGTTGCTCACCAGCCCCCCTCCCCGCCAACAGCAGCAGCGCCTGGCTCAACTGGAGGAGAAGCTGCGGCTGCTGGCGCAGGCTCGGGACGAGGCTCAGAGCGCCTGCCTGCAGCAGAGGCAGGCAGTGGCCGATGCCCAGGCCCGGGCCAGCCAGCTGGGCCTGCAGGTGGAAGGCCTGAGGCGGCGCCTGGAGGAGCTACAGCAGGTACGCGGGACCTGGAGGGACGCACCCCCTGGCCTCCAGCCCCCTCTCACCCCCGTGTCTGGCAGGAACTGAGCAACAAGGACCAAGAGAAGGTGGCGGAGGTGAGCAGGGTCCGGGTGGAGCTGCAGGAGCAGAACGGCCGCCTGCAGGCCGAGCTGGCAGCCCAGGAGGCGCTGAGAGAGAAGGTGGCGGCCCTGGAGCGCCGGCTGAAAGGTGAGCTGAGCTTGGTGGGACCCGTTCTCCCTGGGTGACCCGACGGGCGGCCAGGCTGCAGCGCTGGGCAGTGCCCATGTCACTGGGCAGTGTCCGCATCATCCAGCGCCCCCCACCCCCAAGGCTGCTCTGCCCACCTCCGGATGGCCTGGGGTCCAGGGTGGGCCCTGAGCCGGCACCGCCCCCACCGGTTTCCTGTCCCGCAGTGACCGCAAGCGACCACCGGGAGGCGCTTCTGGACAGGGAGAGCGAGAACGCCTCTCTCCGGGAGAAACTTCGGCTCAAGGAGGCAGAGATCGCTCGGATCCGGGAGGAAGAGGTCCAGAGGGCCAGCTTCCTGCAAAACGCTGTCCTGGCTTACGTGCAGGGGTCTCCTCTGAGGGCTATGAGCCCCCCGAAGTGAAGGGAGGCAGGAGCCTGGGGGGAGGCAGGAGGGCAGCACCTCCCAGAGGTCTGTGGGTCCCATCCGTGCCCGTCACTTTCTTAAAACAGCCTGGCAGGGAGTCTGCCGCTGGGATCCGGGGCTCGTGGGAATCAGTGAGTGGGGACCGCTGCTGCTCACCACCCGGGAGCCCGGCTCAGCGAGCCCAGGGCCACTGGCCTCGATGTCTAGAGTGGGCACCCCTCCAGGCCCTCCCAGGGTCCTTCCTTCCTCCGGTCCCGGGAACATGAAGCACGCAGGGGGAAGAAAACAAGGAAGAGTCGTCCCTGCTCCGGGGCAGCCCCTTCTCGCTGGCGGGGCCGCCCGTGAAACGTGCCCACACAGGCCCCTTTTACAACTGACCGTGCGCAGCGGCTGCCCCGTCCGCTGGGTCTCTTGAAATACAGAACTTTTGCAACTTGTGATACGTTCTGGGTTGGTACTTTTTCCCACGTTTGTGCGCCGATGCCCCAGGCACCCTCTGCTCCAGCCCTGGAAAGCAGACCCTCGGGGTGCATCTGGGTGGCCTTTCCCTCCTGCCCACGGAGGCGGGGGGCGGTGGAAGGACAAGGCAGCGCTGGCACCTGCAGTCTCCTGGCCAGAGCGCGGGTGGGTCTCAGCCCCTCCGGCAGAGCCGGCCCTGGGCATGCCCTCCCCGGCAGGAGCCACAGCACACGGACCGCCCCAGCTCAGCCTGGAGGGGGCGGGAGGGCCCTGCCCGCGCTGCCCCCTCCCCCCTCGGCGGGCGGCAGGGATCCCGGGACGCTGGGGAGCCCGTCCGGGCTTGGGGGACTGGCTGGGGGTCGCCGCGCCCCCACCCCTCGGCGGAGTTCTCCGGGAACCGCGAGGGCCGGGTTCGGGGCGGGCGCGCGCCCCCCGCGCCCCCCGCCGGCCGCGCTCGGCTGTCTCCGCGCCCGGCGCTCGGCGGCGCTCGGCTGTCTCCGGCCGCTCGGCTCGGCGCTCGGCTCGGGTCCGCGGCCGCTGCGGCGCGGGGCATTTCTCCGCAGCTCGGCTCGCGGCCGCGCCCGCCCGGCCCGCGCCCATGCAGGCCATCAAGTGCGTGGTGGTCGGCGACGGGTGAGTGCGCGGCGCGGAGGCCGCGGGCCGGGCGGGGGCGGCCCCGGGGACCCGGCCCGGGCTCAGCGCACGGCTCCGGGGCGGGTACCGGGGCGGGTACCGGCTCGGGCCCGGGCGGGGCGGCCCTCACCAACCCCCTCCCGCCGACGCCCTTACCGCGCGCGCCCCGGGGCCGGGCCGGAGCGGGAGGGCGCGCCGGGGCGGGGTCCCGACTGGCCGCCGGGCGCGGGCCTGCACCCCCCGGCCCACCTGATGCTGCCGCGGGGCCGCCGCCCGGCCTCCGGGTGGGTGGGGCCGGGCCTCTCACCTGGACTGAGCCCCGCTCGGGTCCCACCCTCCCGGGGTGCCGGGGGCGCCTCCGGGCCGGCTCGCCCCGCCCTACCCGCTGGAGGTCTCCGCCTGCGGTTCGGGGGAGGGGGCGGCCGCTGCTGGGCAGAGGGCTGGAGGCTCGGCCGGAGCAACGTGGGCTCGCCCTGTGTCCGCAGCGCCGTGGGGAAGACCTGCCTGCTCATCAGCTACACGACCAACGCCTTCCCGGGAGAGTACATCCCCACCGTGTGAGCGCTCCGGGGGGCGGGTCTGCGGCCGGCCGGCGCCGGGCTCCCCTGGCGGGGCGGAGGCTGGGGGGGGGGGGGGGCTCGGCTTGTGGGCTGGGGCCAGGGTGCGGCCAAAGCTCGGGGTCGGGCAGCCTGCGAGCCCTGGACCTGGGCTGACCGTCGTGCTCTGCCCGGCAGTTTCGACAACTACTCCGCCAATGTGATGGTGGACGGGAAGCCGGTCAACCTGGGGCTATGGGACACTGCCGGGCAGGAGGACTACGACCGGCTGAGGCCACTGTCCTATCCCCAAACTGTAGGTGACAACAGGGCCAGCCGCAGTTGCTGGGGGCTTGGGTGGGGCCCTGGAGGTCCTCCTGTGTGTGTGCAGGGGGCGGGGGCCGTTTGGAGGTCCGTGACCGCTCCCACCGGCGCCCCCCTCTCCCTTTCTCCCAAGGATGTCTTTCTGATCTGTTTCTCTCTGGTGAGCCCCGCGTCCTTTGAGAATGTCCGAGCTAAGGTAGGGCATTGAGTCGGAGGGCATGTCTGTGGGAGAGGGGCTGGTCCCAAGGGCTTTCCCTGGCGGGGCGGGGCCTCTTGCCTGAAGACCTCAGGTCACTTGTCCTTTGGAGGCAGAGGAGATCCCTGTTTTGCTTGGGTCTGAAGGTGACCAGGGGGCATGACAGAGGGGCAGAGGCGGGGTAGGGGAGCTGATAGGCCCTTCAAACTTCCAGGTAGTGTTTTTGTCCTTGGTCATGTCCCCACCAAGCCCACGGCCGCTTCCTGAAGCAGGAAGGGTTCAGTGTGGGTCCAGGGACTGAGATGAAGGCACCCCTGGGAGCCATGGCCTCCTGCAGGCATGGCTGTGGGGAAGCTCTCGGATGTCAGGGTCAGAGCCTCCATCCCCACAGTGGTACCCAGAAGTGCGACACCACTGCCCCCACACGCCCATCCTCCTGGTGGGCACCAAGCTGGACCTCCGTGATGACAAGGACACCATCGAGCGTCTGCGGGACAAGAAGCTGGCACCGATCACCTATCCCCAGGGCCTGGCCATGGCCCGCGAGATCGGTGAGTGGGCACTCTGGGGCCCTCGGGTGGGGGCAGGAGAGAAGGGGCAGAGGCAGGCTCTGGAGGGCCCCCCACCCGCGCTGCCCCCCTCCCTTGCTGTGCTCCCCCCCGCCCCCCCGCACTGACTCCGCTCCTCAGCATCCCGCCACCCCCGCTGCCCTCAGGCTCTGTCAAGTACCTGGAGTGCTCAGCCCTCACTCAGCGGGGCCTGAAGACGGTGTTTGACGAGGCCATCCGGGCTGTGCTCTGCCCGCCGCCTGTGAAAAAGCCGGGGAAGAAGTGCACGGTCTTCTAGAGGGTCTTCTAGAGGCTGCTTCAGGAGGGGCAGCCCCGCCCGGCCCCGGTTTGCTGTCGTGTTGACCTGTCTGGTGTCCTTGAGTCTGCTGTGGGGGAGTGGCGTGGGTGGGGAGGGGGAAGAAGCATGGGGACGAGGCCACCGCTCCTGGGGACAGGGCTAGGGCAGTGGGGTCCTGTCTGCTCTGTCTCCTCTCTCTGGGGTTACAGCTCCAGCTGTACCTGGACCCCACGGGAGGCTGGAAGGGAGCAGGGTCTCCCTCAGGCTGCAGGGGCGGGTCCAGGGCAGCCCCAGGATGGGCTTCCTGATGGGGGGAGGTGGGGGGGTGGGGCCTGTTCATGCACCCCAGGATCGGGTGGCCCTTACTTCTTTTATACAATAAACGTTCTCCACCATCTCCCGTCTGTCTGGGTACCCTTCTGTCTGGCTTGGGGTGCTCTGCCCCTAACCTCTTCCATAGAGAGTGGAGGGGTGAACTTGACCCTACACGCTGGGCAACAGGAGAAAAAGACCTTGCTCCGCTGTGTCAGTCCCCAAACGATGGGACCTGGACCAAAGCAGGTGTAAGGGCACGTAGGCCCCTTGGGGTGAAGAAAGCCCCCGTTGTCCTGACGTGAGGCCTCCGAGAGGGGCGCACCGGGGGGCGGGGGCTGAGGTGGGCTCCAGTCAGCCGGCTCCCAGGTGTGGTGAGGGGCAGCCTGTAGTCAGTCAGGGCCCACTGAGCCCTACGGAGCCCCTGGCGGGACTGTGCGGGCAGCTGGCGGCCTCCCCCTGGCTCCCCGCCACCCACCAGGGCTGGAAGAGCAGCGGTCAGGAGGAAAGGCAGCCGGTGTAGAGAGAGGGAGAGGAGAGGAGGGAGCAGCCCGGGCCGGTGCGTCACTGCTGAAGCCAGAGACAGTGGGAGCTGAGGCTGCCGTCAGCCTGGGAGGGCCCCGCGCTCCAGGAGTGCGACCTTGCCCCTGAGGCCACAGGGCGCGCTCCAGGCAGACCCGTGATTAGAAATCCCTGCTCCCCGCACACTGCACAACAGGCCCCTGCCGACTGGCCCGCCAGCTGCGAGATTTTGGGGAATGTGTTAGCCAGTTGTTCAAGAGCCTTTATTAACTATGTAAACTTGGGGCACCTGGGGGCTCAGTGTGAAAGCCTCTGCCTTCAGCTCAGGTTGTGATCTCAGGGTCCTGGGATCGAGCCCCATGTCGGGCTCTCTGCTCAGCGGGGAGCCTGCTTCCTCCTCTCTGCCTGCCTCTCTGCCTGCTTGTGATGTCTGCCTGTCAAATAAATACATTAAAAAAACAGATAGTCCAAACACCCCTAATTGTTCTTGTACACAGGGCTATCACCTGTGTTTGGGGTCATCTACACCCGGTGTGTCTGTGTGGCGAGGGTGCCACATAAAGGTTTGGGAGCTCGGGGCCCCTGGGCAGCTCAGGCAGCTCGACTTCTGACTCGGTTTTGGCTCAGGTGGGGACCTCGAGCCCTGCGTCCCGCCCTGTGCCGTGAGCTCCACGCTCGGCAGGAAGTCTGCTTGAGGTTCTCTCTCTCCCTCTCCCCGTCCCTGCTTTCACGCTCTGTCTCTCTAAAAATAAATAACTCTTAAAAAAAAAAAAAGGTGGGAGACCGTGCATCTCTCCCCAACTCTGCCCTCAATGTATCAAGTGTGGGAGTCTTTAGGCCGTGGGAACAGGCGAGTTCTGCCACAGAGCTTGATTGGCTATTCGTCGTGTAGACTTAAAGCAACAACACACAAATGCCCTCCTCTCTCACCTCCCTCTCCGCTAACTCCTTACGGTACTAACAACACTCATGTCAAGGGTTACACCCACAGAGCTGGTTGGTAAGAACTCCGCCACTTCTACCCCGACGGCCTCTGGACAGGGCCGAAGGCCATTCCTGGTCAAAGTCCTCACCATGCTTAGGAGCCGGCCTGGAAGGTCCCACCTCTCAGGCCCTGCCAGGGACCCGGCCCGATCTGAACATCTTGGGCCTGGGAGCCGGCCTGCCACCTGGCCTGGGGTCTAAGCTGAATGGCACCTGCGTACCCGGGACTCATTCCCACACACGGCACTGGGCTCTGCATCTCTGGCCGCTTGCCAGCAGCCTAGAAATCAGTGTGCAGGCTAGACAGAAGAATCGTGTTTATTGGAGAGACGGGGGTACGTCCGTGCGCTCAGCATGAGGCTGGGGCATGTCAGAGACTCAGGTAGCCAGGAAGCCCCCGTCCACCGGCACAGCGGAACCCGTGGTCATGCCGCTCCGGTCACTCAGCAGGAAAAGGATGGCGTCCACCACGTTCTCCACCTCTGCGGGCAGAGTGAAGTCAGGGCATAACCCACGCCCTTTATCCTTCCCGCCCAGGCCTCATCGAGGCAGGTACGGGGGCTTCTGCCTGACTCACCAGCAAACTTGCCAAGTGGGATTCGATCCAGCATGGTCTTGGCCTTCTGGGGGTTGCTCCAATTGGCCTGGCCCATGAGGGTCATCACCACCGTGGGGTTCACCGCGTTCACGCGGATCTACACCAGGATAGGCAGGAGGTCAGCAAGGCAGGCTAGGTGCCCCGGGCTGGGGCAGGGGGGGGGCGTGGGAGCTGGGTGATGGGAGGCATCCCAGTAGGGCTCACCTTGTGTGGCCCGAGCTCCAGGGCCATCGCCTTGGTCAGCATGTCCATGGCACCCTTGGTGGAGCCTGTGACGAAAGGTGTGCCTTGAGCCTGAGCTGGCTGCAGGCTTGGGGGTCACCAGGGTCGGGGCCGGGGTGCAGCCGGGGGTCACTCACAGTAGACGCTGTGGTTAGTTATTGCACGCTGTGAGGCCTGGCTGGAGATGTTCACGATGGACCCCGGGGCTCCCCTAGCTATTAAGCCCCTGGCCACGATCTGGAATTGCAGAGGGAGCGTGAGGTAGAGTGAACTAGTCACCCGCCATTCCCACTCCTGCCCTGAAGGCGGCTCACCTGGGACACTTGGATGACAGCCCGCAGGTTCACGTTGAAGGACCTGGAGGCGGGTGGAGACACCCTCGTCAGGGGCCGGGGCTGCTGCTGCAGGGGGCAGCCCTTGCCCTAGGGTTCCTCCATCCTGGCCAGCTCACGTGTCACACGCCTCCTTCGTGACCTCCAGGAAGGGCTGCAGCAGCGCCACGCCAGCGTTGTTCACCAGCAGGTCCACCGGCCCCAGGCTGCTCAGTGCCCGCTCTGTGGCCTCCCAGTCACCCAGGTCCACACACACGGGTTCCACCCCGGGGCACTGTGTGTATGGGGGTGGGGGACACAGCTACCGGAGGCTCCATGCCCGAGGAGGGGCAGAGCTGGGCCTCTGCCCCACGAGAACTTTGACAGACATGCGAAGGGAGGAGGTTCCAGAGGGTCCAGCTCCCTTCTCGGGGTTCAGAACCCCCGGGTGCTGAAGGAGGCGACAGAGGAGCCAACACGGCCCCTGTGCCCCCGGGCATTTCAGGTCTTAGGGACCTGGAGGCTGGCCCGCCTCTGGCCAGTCCATTTCCTGCACCCCGGTGGCTCAGGAGCCGGGCCTGCAAAGCCTGAGAAAAAAGCCTGAGAAATGGCAAAGCAGCCACTTCGGCCTGCTTCCAAACCCAGCGGTGTCGCCGTTCTTGCGGACGCCGGGTGGCCAATGGAGGCCGAGCGCCCCGGGAGGGCTTGCGGAGGGTCCCCGGTCAGCCCCAGCGCCAGGCGCCTGCGCGTCCGGGCCCGACTTCCCCGCCGCCCCGCCCGCCTCCCGCGGCCCGCTGGGCGGGGACTGGGCGGCGCCTACCTCGCGGACCAGGCTGTCCAAGTCGGCCCGGGTCCGGCTCACCGCCACCACCTGCACACCCGCCGCGTGCAGCGCCTGGACAGTGGCGCGCCCGATGCCTGCGGGGAGCGCGGCTCAGCGTGGCGCATCCCCGGCACCGCGCCCCCGCCGCCCGCCGCGCCCCCAGCCCCCCGGCCTCCCGCCGCCCCCGGACTCCAGCCGCCCGCGCCCCCAACCCCGGCTGCCCCGCAGGTCCACCTTTGCCCGCCCCCGTGACGAGCGCCCGGCGGCCCGCGAGCCCCAGCTCCATGGTTAGCGTTTGGTCCCAGCGCCCGGCGGCGGCGACTCTGCAGGTGGGCGGGCGCGGGGCGGGGCGCGGGGCGGCCAATCACAGGCCTGCGTCCGGGCTGGGGGCGGGGACATTAACAAACCCGCTCCCCCACCAGTAGGGAGACTCGGGGAAGGGAGGGGGCGCTGCAGGGGCGGCGGGTCGACCCCGCCTAAGTCGGCTTCGCGGCCTCCGCGAGCGTTTCCCCGGCCCGGCTGGTTACCGGAGCGCAGACGTGGTCCTTAATGCCGGGAAGAGCTGCGGCGACGTGCGAAGGCGAGAGCGCGGAGCTGGCGCTTCTCGTTTGGTTCCTGCAAATAAGCTCGGTGGGAAGGATTGCACGCCTCCTCCCCAGGCCGGCCTGGGAGCGGCTCGGGAGGGCTCCCCTGGAGTGCCCGAGGGAGCGTTTGCACAACTGAGCCTGAAGAAGCCAACAAGATCCGCGTTGACCTTGAAGGGACCCCAAAGTCATCCAGGACCACCCACCTGCCACCACCAGCACTTACCAAAACTTGGGCCGAAGAAGAGGAGCTAGGATTGGGGTCATCGAGGTGCACGGTGGCCAGCAAGGGCAAGCATTGCTTCTAGAGGCTTTGGGGTCATTCACAAATGTGAGCCCACATGCATACCTGTGCACTGTCTCCCCCATAAAAGCTGATTCGTTTAGGGGGTTATGGCAAAAAAGCTAGAACTGCAGGAGTACCTTCTATGGCCCAAAGTGGGGTGGTTGCAGGGCCTCTGCGTCACTGGGGCTGTGGGCCTAAGTGGACAGGTTGGAGGAGAGGGTAGTGGGGCAGCCCGCGGCACACATCTGAGAAGCCCCCAGAGAATGGCCAAGTGAGTCCTCCCCGCCAAGCCCTGAGGTCCCCACCCCTGGTGCCCCAAAAACCCTGACCTCCCCGCCAGAGGCCAAGGGAAGAGTGGCCCCCATCTGAAAGTCCTTCCTGAGAGGCACATCTCATTAGATCCCTTCTGTGGCTTTCCTTTGCCCCCAGAATGCTGTCTAAATCCTCTAACATGTCCCGTGGGCCAACTCTGGCACCAACCTTGCTGTGGGAGACCCTGCAGGTGGGCGGAAATGCCCTCAGCACTCCCTACCCCCACTCCCAGCCCCGCAGGACCATTGCCTGCAGGACCCCACCCCAGCCCCTCCTGCCTTGCATCCTTGCTCAGGGTTGGAGACTTTTCCAGTCCAGCTGAGTGACCCCCCCCAGGCCTCATCACCCCCCAGGGGTTCAGTGGGGACTGAAAGGTCCCCCACCAATGGGTCCGCGATTAAAGGAGCGAGAATGATACAAAGCAAGCAAAGCTTTATTTTGTGCCAAGCATCGAGAATCTAACTGACCGGTCAGGGCTGGTCAAAGAGGCGACTTCTCTGCCTTACAGACTAGCTTTTAAGGGCAAAGGCCATGTGGTTGGGCCTGGCCACGCACAGGTGGCCAGTGAAATTGTAACACACAGAGAAAGCTGCACAGTCATGCTAGGTCACACATAAGGGACCAATTGAATTACAATTTATCCTAGTAGATGTTTAAACTAGCCTATCACCTTGGTCAGAATTGGCACCCAAAAGGCGGGACCCACACTCCTTGGTAGCTAGGGAGACAGTATGCACCCCACTGATTGGATACCTCCACCTGGCCTGAGCCACCCTTGTATTTGGGCTTTGTTACCTGGGACTGGTTTCCCCACCTTGCTTTTAAGTAGGTCCCCTGCGGGGAGGGGGGGCAGAGTCAGTTTAAGTTTTACTGCGTAAACAACAAAATGACTGTTTAATCCAAGATGGAATCACTCTGGCTAAATAGGCCCTTACAGGGACTTGACTCTGGTGAGCGTGGGGGAACCCGGCAGGGCTTGCAGAGCTCCTTGCCTGGGGCCAGAGACAGAAGGCAGGGCAGCAGCTTCAGACCCTTGCCCAGCTCAGGCCTCCTTCGAGGGAGGGGTCTTGCGAGGGGAGGTGGGTCTGGAGGTGGAGCTGGACTCCCTTGGGCTGGATAAACTCGACTGGTTCAGCACCCCACCCCCACCCCAGCCGGCCTGAGCGCTCTGTCCCACCTCCCGGAGGGAGGGTCTGTGTCAGGTCCAGATCCCTAACCCTCTGACCCGCGGTGGTTGCCGCTGTGGGGCGGGGCTGAAGGGCGGGCCAGAGCCTCCCCGGAAGGGAAGGGGCTGTAGGCTCCCCTGTGCCCTCTGGACTCTGGCCTCGCCCAGGGCCGATTGGGTGTTTGGGGGGACGGGCCTGGACAGCAAGAATCTCCTTTGTGTTAGCAAGTCGCTGCCCTTCAGCCACAAGCCAGGGCCGGTGGTGGAGTCCGGCGGGCTCTAGGATGTGGCCTCTCACTTCACGGAAGGTGAGATGTGTGCCCTCCGTCCCTGATCCTCCACTCCCCAGCCTCGCGGCTGCCCCTCCGAAACCCCGAAACCCCGGCGCACACTGGACCCAGGAGAATGGCCTCCGTTTATTTGGTCAAATCCAACCAGCACAGCGGACACAGTGGGCGGGTGCGGACGGGGAGCTTGGCCAGGTGCGGAGTCTGGACGCGAGAGGGGCTGGTGGGGCTGGCGGGGTGCGGGGGCCACGGGCGTGCGGGCGGGGGCGGGGCGGGGCCTGGCGGGAGAGCGCCCGCGCCGCGCGCTCTAGGAGGCTAGGTACCCGGCGTCCACGAGGATGCCCGAGCCGCTGGTGGAAGCGCTGCGGTCGCTGAGCAGGAAGAGGATGCTGTTGACCACGTCCTCCATCTCTGCGGGGAGCGGCGGGGGGCAGTGGGGGCAGGCGGGGTCAGCGCGGCGCGCCCGGGCCCCCCGGGGCCGCCCCAGCCGCGCCGCACCGCGCTGGTCGCACCCCGCAGCCCCGCTGACCTGCAAACTTCCCCAGCGGGTGCCGCTCCTTCAGCTTCCGGGCAAAGTCGGGGTCCGTCAGGACTTTCTGGCTCATGGCCGTCGGCACCACGGTGGGGTTCACAGAGTTTACCCGAATCTAGCCCCCGGGGATCCAAGCGGGCCTCAGCAGGTAGATGAGGCCCGCCCCCACAGCCCCTGGGCACCTCCCCCCACACCTGCAGAACTTGCTCTGGCGCTCAGTCCGTCGCTGACCCCCTGCCCAGAGCCTTGGGTCGGCCTCAGGCCTCTCCGTGCCCTCTGCCGCCCATTGCCATCCCGAAGTCCTGCTCCCCAGCGCCTACCTGGTGCCTGTGCTCCCCAGCGCCTACCAAGTCCCGACCTTCTGTGACCCCCGGCCTCTGTTCCCCAGGTCCCCCCTCCCATGCCCACCTTGTATGGCCCCAGTTCTGCAGCCATGACTTTGGTGAGTGTCGTCATCGCGCCCTTGGTGGAGCCTGTGGAGGGCAGAGAGCCCTGAGGACCCATTAGGGATTCTGCCTCCTATGCACAGAGGCTAAGCCCCAGAGCCCAGCGTCTCCTGCCTGGAAAGGGGGGTACAGGCCGGGCAGAGGGACTCACTGTAGACAGCTAGGTTGGGGAAGGTGACGTGGGCCACCATGCTGGACACGTTGACAATGGAGCCGGGCACTCCGCGCTGGATCAGGCCCCGGGCCACGATCTAGAAGCCAGGAAAGAGGCAGCCTGACCCCAGGATGCTCCCACCTGGGCCTTGTCATTGCTGGGCCTTGTCCTCCCTCTGGCTCACCTGGGACACTTGGACCACAGAGCGCAGGTTCACGTTGAAGGTCCTGGGGGAGGGTGGAGAGTCAGATGGTCCGTGGCCACACCTGCTCTGGGTCCCCAGCAGCCCCTCCCCAGTCCACCTACTCTCCAACTCCCTACCTGTCGAAGACGTCTTTGGTGACCTCCAGGAAGGGCTGCGTCTGCAGCGTGGCAGCGTTGTTCACCAGCAGGTCCACGGGGCCCACGCTGCCCAGTGCCCGCTCCGTGGCCTCCCAGTCACCCAGGTCCACACACACGGTCTCTATCCCAGGGCACTGTGGAGAGGCATTGGTCAGCGATCAAGAAGGTAGTTGGCAGGCTCCTGAGGCACCTGGAGGGCGTGGGGGGCAGGCTCGGGCCACGGTGGGGGTGCGTGCCTCACCTGCTCGGAGAGGCTCACCAGGTCCGTGTTGGTGCGGCTCACGGCGATTACTGCGGCGCCCAGCGCGTGCAGGGCCTTCACAGTGCCTCTCCCGATCCCTGCGGGGGTGCACTGGTGAGGAGATGGCCCAGGACATCTGGGTCAAGCCTGAGGACCGAAGCTCCAGCCCCCTCTGCTCGGGAAAGGGAGTGAGAAGGTGCTGGGCAGAGGGTGGGCACCAGGGGGACGTGGTACCAGGTCTGAGGCAGAGGCTCGGCCAGCCAGGCTCCGGCTGAGGGAGGCCCCCGAGGAGCTCCTGCCCACCAGACCCAGGGAAGAGGCCCCGGCTGGATCTCTGAGCTTGAGGGCCACCATCTGGGGCAGGGGTCTTGCCTTCCTATCCCAGGGCAGCCTGCCGGGCTCAGGTCCAGGGGCTGTCGGGGCTGCGGTGAGGGGATGATTGCTGGCAGGTTGGTCCGTGACAGGCATGGAGGGACTCAGACCCCAGCACAAACCTGGGAGGCTCCGCCCACCTTCCTCTCCAGCTCGGCCCCTCGGGCACCCTTACCCACCCTGCTCACACCCACCTTTCCCTGCCCCGGTCACCAGGGCCCGCCCGCCGCTGAAGTCCAGCCGCATGGTACCGACTCCGAGCCTCCGTCCAGTGGGAGAGGAGCGCACGGAGGTTTAAAGGCCCGGGGCCCGGGGCGGGCTGTTCTGGGGGGTGAGGAAGGGGGGCAGGGGCAGGGGCAGGGGCGGGGCGTCACGGGGCGTCACGGGGGCGTCACGGCAGCTTCTGTTTCCTTGTTCACAGGGATCCGCTGCCCTCCTGACACACAACCCGAAGGTGCTGGCCAAAAGCCCCACCCTGAGTTTTGAAAAAGGAAATTAAAAAAAAAACGTGGACCGGGGGCATGCCCTTCTTGGCCGGCTTGGGGAAGACGGCCCGGAGCTGACCCCCGCGAGCCCTGGGCCCAGCATCCCTGCACGGTAGCACAGGCACGCTGGGCTTGGGGCTGGTCTCCCGCCCTGCTGACCCTACTCCACCATGGATGGCCCCAGTCTGGGGGCCGCTGCAGCTCCAGAGTCCCCCTCACGCACCCCTGGCCAGCCTAGGACTCCTGTCCCTCGGGCCTCCGAGCATAGTAGTGCTCAGCCCTGTCCACAGGTGTGGCCTCCCTGAGGTGCCCCCTCTTCCCTCTCAGGTGTGGCTCTGGGAGTTGGGGGCCGCCCCCTCCTTCCCCAGCTGTCTTCTTTTTGTCCCACTCCCTCCCCCTTTTAGAATTTCATCTCAGCACAAATTGGCAGACTCTTCCCGGTGCCAAAGGGCTTGCTGTGGCTTCTCCTTCGTGGCACTGATCCCCGTGGCTTCTTTTTTTTTCTTTGGACAGACAGAGATCACAAGTAGGCAGAGAGGCAGCCAGAGGGCAAGGGGGAAGCAGGCTCCCCGCTGAACAGAGAGCCTGATGCGGGGCTCGATCCCAGGACCTGGGATCATGACCTGAGCCGAAGGCAGAGCCTTAACCCACTGAGCCACCCAGGCGCCCCGGTCCCCGTGGATTCTGACGGCCATTCCACTTCTGCGGCTGAGTCCGAGGGCCTGTCCCAAGCGCCTCCCCACCCTGTGCCATAGGCCTCACAGGACCAAAGCTACTGTCCAGAGGTCTGAAGTTCAGGGCAGGGCCATGACACCTCCACCAGGCCCCTCCAGGTGTGACCCTGACACACGGATGGGCCCTGGCTGCCTCTCCCTGACCCGGGCCTGGCAGGCCCCCAGGTGTGGTCCCAGGAAGAGGCTCCCGTCCTAAAGCGCATCCGGCCTCTCTGAGACCTCCTCTGCTCCCCGGGGCCCAGGTGGGCTTGCCCTCTGGCACACGTCCTTGGCCTTGTCAGTCATCAGGGAGTCCGGTGGAGGAAATCTTTGCCCTGGGCATGACACAGCACACACAGTCTGGCTTTCTTCCCAGCCACTTGTTAGAAATCCTTCCCATGAGGGACGCCGGGGGCCCGCTGTGGGGGAGAACAGTCGATCCGCGAGGCCCTCAGAATGCAGGTTGGAGCGGTGCCTGGGAAGCACGTTTGTGCAGCGCAGGGGTGAGCCCTCATCTACAGTGGGAGCCGCAGGTCTCATCCAGGATCCCCAGGATGGAAGGCACGGACTCCATCGCTCCCAGAGCCCTGGCCTGCAGGACGGCCCCCAGCCCCCGCCCGCCCTTGCCTGATCTGCTCCCAGAAGGCCTTCTGGAGAGTGTTCCCCAAACACACACAGGTTAAAAGCATCTCCCTGCTTCTGTTAACCCACACCCCCAATCGGAACCCCACCCCGTGAGTCCTGTCCCTCCAAGGCCACCAGCACATTCCAGACACAGTTCAAATGCTACAGGTGATTTTTATTTTTAAATAATTCAGAATTGCAAGGCTGCAAAAGCTTTTCTCCCCCTGCGCCATTTGAGAGTAAAACTAGCATCCCATCACCCCCAAGTAGCTTCTGGTCCGCTTCCTTCAAACACAGACCTTATCCTGCACGCGCACACGCACGCACACGCGCTGGCCCCATGAGTCCCCCGTGTGGGCTCAGCTCCCGTTCAGGTCCTACAAATTACCCTAGTGCTGGTCTTTTTAAAAAGAGTGGCTTCGGGACGCCTGGGTGGCTCAGTTGGTTAAGCAGCTGCCTTCGGCTCAGGTCATGATCCCAGCGCCCTGGGATCGAGTCCCGCATCGGGCTCCTTGCTCGGCGGGGAGCCTGCTTCCCTCTGCCTCTGCCTGCCTCTCTGTCTGCCTGTGCTGGCTCTCCCCCTCTCTCTCTCTGATAAATAAATAAAATCTTTAAAAAAAAAAAAAAAAAGAGTGGCTTCATCGAGGTACAATTGACGGGTCCTGCTAGCAAACAGTCCACTGAGTAAATTCTAAACATCTAATCGGCTTTCTTAATCCCTTTTGGGCAGGGATCTTCCCATCTAGAGAGAGAGGAGCTCCCATGAGCAGCAGAAAAGGAGAGGTTTTTAACGGCAGAGAGGGACGGGTAAGGAGGTTGTTAGCAAAGGATGCCTTGCCTCCGACGGGGGGGCCTTGCCTCCGACGGGGGGGCCTTGCTCCAGACGGGGGGCTCCTGAAGGGGGAAGACGTTTCTGACCGGGACCATCCCCGGCTTCACTGGCTCAAGGGTCCCTGACGTGAGTTACTTCGGTTTGGGCCGGTGGTTTTCTTCGCCCCTCCCCCCTCCCCTCCCCACCCCACCCCTCCCCTCCCCTCCCCTCCCCTCTCCTTCCAATCCTTCTTTTTTAAGATTTTATGTATCTATTCACCACAGAGACACAGCCGGAGCGGGGGGAGTGGCAGCAGAGGGAGAAGCCGACTTCTGGCTGAGCAGGGAGCCTGATGGGGGGCTCCATCCCAGGACCCGGGGATTGTGACCTGAGCCAAAGGCGGATGTTCCACCCACTGAGCCACCCATGTCCCCGGGCCCGTGGTTTTCTTTTTAGCCACAGATTAAACGTGCATGATTGGAGGAGTCAGGGCCTCGGCAACGTGAAGCCATCCCTACAGTCAAGGTCACACACCCAGGTTCCAGCACCCAGTTGCTCGCGTTTGCCGTGAGACCTGCCCCCACAGCGTCCTGCGCTCGGTGCCTGGAGTCACTCTCTCCTCTCGCCTGAACCTGCCCGTCAGTTCTGTGTAGGGAAAGTGTCCAGTCCAGGCTCGCCTGTGGCTAGGGGTGGCCCGTCGCTCTCGCCCCCCTCACTCCAGATCACTCCTCAGTCTTGCCTCGACCTTTACGACCTTGGCATTTCTGGAGCCTGGAGGTCAGCTCCTTTATAGGAAGTCCGTCAGCTGGGGCTTGACCGGTGTCCCTCCGAGGTGAGGTGCCCCATGTCCCCGCCAGGGAGGGGCACCATCGGCCGCTGCCAGGTGGGGCCTGTCTCACCACTGGCCATGTTAACTTGATCGAGGGTGTCAGCTTTGACCCCATCAGGCACAGCACTGTCCCTGTGCCTCACACCTGCCCTCCTAACCTTAGGCAAACCGTCCCCTGGGGCCAGGGTCCCACGTGCACGCGGTGTCCATCTACCCCGTGTGAACCGCCACCACGCATGTGACTGAACCTCCAAGTAGAGCCCGGAGCGACCTGTGACTCACAGAATCCAGCCGACAGCGCAGCCAGACGCGTGTCCCCTAGACACGCTGGCGCCCACACTCGGGGCGGCGACCGGCGGGGGGGGGCAGAACGGCCGGCGTGCACAAGCGCTGACAGCGCTTGTGACCCACAGCTCTGGTCACAAGTACCGCCCACCTCGTGGCTCTCCACGGCCCAGGCCCCTCATCCACTGGAGGGAGAGCCCGGCGGGCCGGCCTTCTGACTACCATGACGCGTGGCAGGCGCCACCAGCGGGTCTTGGGGACGGGTGGCACCCGGGACCCCGCGCCCTCCCTGAGCTCAGGAAGCCCCGCGGCGGCCCCCACCACACGCTCTGGCCGCAGAGAGGAGCCCGAGGCGGAGTCGGCTCTGGAAGGGGCGCTGCTGTGGGCACCCCCGGGCTCCCTGCGCTGGGAGGGCGGGTCTCCCCGGGCTGGACCGGCCTTGCTGCGCCTGTGGGCGCCCCCTGCCCCGCCGCGTTTCCAGGTATACCTGTGCGGGCGGCCGGGGGCCCAGGGCGCCGGGCAAAGCTCTGGCCGCCGAAGCCCTGCTGCCCTCGGGGGTCCGGCTCTGCCCGGCGAGCCCCGCGGACCGCGGTCTCCGCGCTCCTTGCGTCCCCCCGCCGGCTCCCACGCCCTCAGCGGCCGCTCCACGCCGGCGCCTTCGCACGTCTGCGGCCCCAGATCAGCCGCCGTGTGGCCGCCGCCGCTTCCCGAACTCGGGCTCCACACGGCCCAGCCTGCCCGGACTGGGGTGAGCGCGGCCAGAGTGGGGGCACCGGCCGAGCACCAGGACGACAGCAGCCGCTGGGGAGGTGCTCAGGCTTCCTTGGACGCTGGGCTCCGGGGACACCTAGTGGGGCAGCAGGCGCGTCCGTCTGTCCTGCCCCACGAGTTCCAGGTCCTGCTTCAGCACTTGGTGCTGCCACTTTGACAAAAGTCCTGGGGCTCGAGGGGTCTGTTCGCACCATCACTGGGGGGGGAGGCTGAGTGTCCACCGAGGCCCCGCGCTCCTTCCAGGACGACCACGGACACTTTCCTCCCAGGCCTTGGGCTGGGGCCGCCCCTTCCCCTGTGTCTCCAGCACCAGGAGAAGCAGCCTGCTGGGGACACGGGCGCTGCTGCAGGCACCGGGCCGCACGTCCGGCCCCCCCGGGCCCAACAGAGACCCCGGGCCCAGCCTGCTGTGGGCTCCCAGCTGCTGCCAGAGTCTCTCCAAGCCTGGGACCCAGAGGCCATGAGGGCCGACCCGCAGAGGCGCCAACAGGCGGAGCAGGGCAGGCAGGCCAGGACACAAGGCAGCCTGAGGGTCTCCCACAGCCTCATGCGCGCCCTCCAGACCCCCCACAGGCACACCACGCACCACACACTCACGTGCACACCATACACGCCGGTGCACGCATTTGCCCTGATGCCTGCATTGCCGCCTGTTTTCTACCCCGAGATTATGTGTTTTTTTTAAATATTTTATTTATTTAACAGAGAGAGAGAGACAGACAGAGATCACAAGTAGGCAGAGAGGCAGGCAGAGAGAGAGAGAGGGGAAGCAGGCTCCCCGCTGAGCAGAGAGCCCGATGCGGGACTTGATCCCAGGACCCTGAGACCATGACCTGAGCCGAAGGCAGAGGTTTTACCCACTGAGCCACCCATGCGCCCCAACTATTGTCTCTTCTTAAAAGCAACCCAGGGATGCCTGGGTGGCTCAGTGGGTTAGGCGTCTCCTTTCAGCTCAGGTCATGGTCTCAGGGTCCTGGGATCGAGTCCCGCATCGGCCTCCCTGCTCGGTGGGGAGCCTGCTTCCCCCCTCTTCCACTCTACTTGCTTGTGCGCCCTCTCGCTCTCGCTCTTTCTCTCTCTGTGAAACGAATAAATAAAATCTTAACAAAAACAAAAACAAAAAACCAACCCAGGAACATGCCGAAAAACTCCTTGAGAAGAAGCTGTCGTCCCCAGCTGCTGCCCCAGAAAACCCGTGTGAATGGAGCTCCTGTGTCCAGCCCCCAGCGGTGCCCCAGGCCCTGCCTCACTGCCCACCAGCAGCACACGGCCGGGGGCGCATGGGGAGGGCAGCCCCGGCACACACTGGAACGCACACGTGGGTCAAGAGCACACACTTCTGGCCACGGGTCTCGCCGTCGGAGCAGCGGGGAAGGGGACAGGGCGGGCAGCGTTCTGAGGGCCCAGGAGAAGGACTCCAGCTTCGCGGTGCAGAAGGGGCCATGGGGGGGTGGGGGAGGCCTCAGGTGCACGCTCGTGACACACCTGTGGTGCCCCCGAACAAAGGTCCTTCTTGAGCCTCCGAGCTAACTTTAACTCCGGTTTCCTCCTTGAGAGAGGGGAGGTTTTCTTTCTCTTCCTGTTTTTCAGGGCAAGGAAAAGCCTCTTGAGCAGACCTGCCCGAAACTGGACCTGGGCAGGGCCGCAGACGGGACACTCGAGCAGGGTAGGGTGGGGTAAGTCATAGCCGGCTGGGGCCAGGGACGGGGCGGCGTGGCGCGGAGGGCCAGAGCCTGGGCACCCACTGGAAAAGGCTGGGCAGTGGGCTGCACTCAGAAGGGCGGGGGTCCTCAGGGAGGCTTGGGCACCTGATCAGCCTGGGAAGGAGGCCCCTCCGTAGGCCTGATCCTACCCCACTGCCTGGGCTGGGCAGTTTCGGGAAGGCTTGATGTCACCTGGAACATTCTGAGATTGGGAGGTGTAGACAGGTGCGGTCCCATGGCTGTATCCTGTGCACCTGCGCGAGGAGGCCGGGCAGGGAATGGATGCCAAGCCAGACCGTCTCCAAGCCAGGGCACTCTGGTGCCACGAGGAGTGTGGGGGAAGGGGCTGCCCCGGTGCCGTTCATGCTGAGCCAGAGGCTTCTCTCTGAGAGGCACGTGTCTGCTGTGTGACCCAGGGCCCAGAGCGGCCCTGGTTCCAGAACTTTCCTCATACTCCACTGGCCTCTTGCTGCCCAGCAGGCAGCACTGGTCTTACTTCATGAGGGTCTACCTGTTCCCAAGGCCAGTCGCCTGCACTGTCCGGCCCCGGCTCCCAGCCCTGCTTAGCTCCTGTCGCGTCTGCCTGGAGGGGCCCCGCCCCCGCCCTGCTGGCCTCTGCCCGCTCAGCTCTTTGCTCCGTGCACCTTCCTGGCATCTGGGCCCGAGAAGCCAAGCTGGGACGCCGGCTTCCCTGAGGGTCACCCCTCTGGGTTCCTGCAGCCCTGGTGTGGGCCCCACAACAGCTGCTCTGGGACTCCTGACAGCCTGAGCCCCGGGGGCAGGACGCGCTGGGGCCTCGGTTCCCCCAACAGCGGGCAAGATTTTCCGTGTGTCTGTGGTGTGAGGAGCGAGTGAAGGAGTGATCGAACGAACGCACATTCTTTTTTTTTTTTTTTAAGATTGTATTTCTTTATTGGGATGGCTGGGGGGGGCTCAGCCTGTGAAGCGTCTGCCTTCGGCTCAGGTCCTGATCTCCGGGCCTGGGGATCGAGTCCCGCATTGGGCTCCCTGCTCTGCGGGGAGCCTGCTTCTTTCTCTCGCCCTTCCTGCTGCTTTCCCTGCTCCTGTGCTCTCTCTGTCTCTGCCAAATAAATAAATGAAGCCGCATACACACTCTAGGTCAGACCTCCCCTCCTGGGGGCCTCTGTGCTCCCAGCTGGGAGCAGGATCCAGGGCTCAGGCCACCCCAGGAGTTCGGTGTGGGGACGGCTTTGTCTCTGGGGATGTCTGTGGGCTCAGCGCCAGGCCTCTCCTGCTTCGAACACCCTCTCTGTGGACAGGGGTTCAGGCTGTGGACACCCCAGGGAAAGGCCTCCCGCAAGGTTTCCTTTGAGGACCTGGGAGCCCTGCACGCCGCCTCTGTCAGGCCACGTGGAACATGCTGCAAACCACAGCTCGTTGGGTCTTTTCCTCACCCATGGTGGCCAGGTCTCACCCAGCCGCGGGGGCCCCGAGCCTCGGACGGAGAGCCCCAGGTGTCTGCGGAGGGGGTGCCCTCAGCCCTGTGGAGCCGGCTGGGAGTGCAGGCCAGCCAGAGCCACCGCGGAGGTCTCAGTCCTTCTTGGGGGCTCCTGGCCCTGCCGGCCTCCAGCACCTCCTGAAGGCCCCGGGCCCACTCGGGGTCACCCCTGCTCTCTCAGAAGCGATTTCACAGCCTGGCGCTGGGGCTTTGAGAACGACAGGGAGGCCGTGGGTGTCCGGGTTAGTGGGCAGGGGTCCCTTCCTGGAAGCTCCTGGGTCCTTGGGACCGAGCCTGCCCCCACCCCTGACAGCTTCTCGGGTGGGAAAAGGCCTCGGGCCCCTGCTCCCAATTTAATGGGGTGACAGCGGAGTGTGTCAGGTGTAGAGAGGGCCTTCAGGCAGATCTCCTTTGCCAAGAACCTAGTAAGCTGCTTGCTGAGGTGGCCTAATGCACAAAGGCCCACGTGGGTGAGTGGAAGGCGATGCGTCTGGGGAAAGGCATCCGGGAGACTCCCACGATTAGGCCTGGGGGCAGGGGGCAGAGATGTAGTACTGGGAAGGGGACGTCAAGCTTCCTGCTTGCAAGCTGTCTCCCTGGGCCTGTCCCTGGGCCCTTTGGGAGTTGACCCCAGGCTGCAGGCACAGGTGTCCTCCTCCCCCCACCATGCGCTGTGAGTCTAGAAGCAGAGGGCCCAGCTGTTGGGACCCGGGGAACTTTCTGGAGGTGAGGTTTCTAGGGGTTTCTCATCCTCAGGCCAAGTCACTGAGTTCTCACATCCCTAGACCTCTCCCAGTGCGTTTAGAAGATGGTCCCTTCCACCAGCATGACAGTGTCTGTGGGGAGCTGGCCCAGCTTAGACGAATTTCTGTCTCCTCAGATCCCACTAGACCCTTCCATCAGCTAGTGCTTCCTCAAGAGCAACTATAACTTGGCCCTTGAATCGGAGCAGAACAAGGGAAAACAGACCAAGATTCACAACGCTATGTCCTCGCCATAGACTGAAACGCTCGTACACTTGCTTCCAGCGGGGATGTTCTAACTGGTTCCCAGACTAGCCTTCCCGCTGTGAGTGACCGTGGAGTTTGACAAATGTACCAGTAGTGATTTTCTGGAAATGGATAGTAGGCAGCACAAGACTTCCGTCCTTGGTGGATAGAAACCCCTAAGGTCAGACCCACAGATGCTCTGCCGGGGATAACACGTCCAATGAGGGGCAGGGGGTCAATCTAAGCAGAACATGTGGTCCTGCCACGCAGCAGAGGCAGATCAGGGTTTGAAGCAACTGAAGGGATGGAGTCTTCAGGGAGGGGAGGAGGCTGTGCCCAGAAGTCGGGTGTGGTCTCTGTCTGCTCCCTGTCTAGTCCTTGGCTGAGGAGTGGGCTGAACACAGGCAGGATGAGATCACCCAAGAGTGGCTCAGGACAAAAGAGAGCAGTTGTTATGGGCCCAGTGCTGGGGACCTGGGAGCTCTGGCCCAGCCAGAGAGGGTACAGCTCCTCCACACCTAGTGCACACCCTGGGCATCCAGCCACGACCTGGAAAGTCTCATCCTTAGGAGTCAGGGCCAGTGCTTCTGTCTCTGAAGCCCTCACAGAGTATACAGGGGAGACAGTTTGGAGGCTGAGTCCCACTGAGTTAGAAGACCTGGGGAAACACCAGAAGTCTTCTGCAGAGAGCCCTAATAAAGCACAAAACCAAATCTGAACAAGTTTGGAATGATTAGTCAGTAATTAAACTGTCTACCAGAAAAAAAAAAACCAACAACAACACAAAACAAAACAAACAAACAAACAAAAAAAAACCCCAACACTCTTCAGAGGAAGATAACAAAATCCAGACTTTCTATGGTGTATCATCTGTAATGTCCAGTACACAATGAAATATTTCTAGGAATGAAAAGAAACAGGAAAACATTGCCCATAGTCAAGGAAAAAGCAGCCAACTGAAACAAACATTGTCTTGATATACCAAACAAGACTTTAAAGCACATATTTAAATGTGTTCAGAAATTAAAGGAAAATAACATTTTGATGAGCAAACAATTACAAAGTTTTATCATAGAAATGGAAACAATAAAAAAGAATCAAGGGGCGCCTGGGTGGCTCAGTGGCTTGGGCCTCTTTTGGCTTGGGTCATGGTCTTGGGGTCCTGGGATCTAGCTCCTCATTGGGCTCCCTGCCCACTTGGCAAGGAGCCTGCTTCTCCCTCTCCCTCTGCCTGCGTCTCTGCCTGCTTGTGATCTCTCTCTCTCTCTGCCAAATAAGTAAATAAAATCTTTAAAAAAAGAATCAAATGGAAATTGCGACTTTAAAAGTACAGTAACTAAAAGAAATTTGCCGGGTAGGTTTAATGAGATTGTAGGTATCAGAAAACAGAGTCATTCCACTTGAAGGCAGGTCAATAGAAATGAGCCAATCTGAAGAAAAAGAACAAAAGACCAAAGAAGAATGGAGAGACTCTCAAGGAGCCTCTGGATAGGGGTTAGATAAATGGTCTAACATGCAGGTCACTGATGTCCCAGAAGAAGAAAATGAGAAGAGAGGTAAAAAATATCTGAAGAACAAACCCCCCAAATTCTCAAACATTTGATTTAAATTGTCAACATACGACTCCAGAGCTCACCAAACTCCAAGCAGGATAAGCAGAAAAAGAATGACATCAAAGTGCATCATGACCGACCCGGAGGAGGAGCGCTCGTTGCCCAGCGGGAAGCGGGACGCGGAGCGGGGACGACCAGCCCTCATGAGCCAGCGAGGAGGCCAGGAAGCAGTGAAATGACATCTCCAAAGAGTTAAAAGGAAAAAAAAAAAAAAAGTCTGTCAATCCAGAAATTCTAGACGCAGCAAAAATATCTCTCAGCAATGTGATGAGAGGCGCCTGGAGGGCTTAGTGGGTGGGGCAGGTGATTCGATCTTGGGGTTGTAAGTTCAAGCTTTGTGTTAGGTGTAGAGATGATTTAAAAATAACACCTTAGGGGCACCTGGGTGGCTCAGAGGGTTGATTCCCTGTCTTCGGCTCAGGTCATGATCTCAGGGTCCTGGGATCGAGTCCCGCATCGGGCTCTCTGCTCCGTGGGGAACCTGCGTCCCCCTGTCTCTTTGCCTGCCTCTCTGCCTACTTGTGTTCTCTCTCTGTGTGTCAAATAAGTAAATAAAATTAAAAAAAAATACCAACACCTTAAAAAACTAGGGTGAAATAAGATATTTTCAAGTCAACAAAAGCCAAGAGTGGTGGTGACTAAGACCTGTACTATGAGAAAGCTAAACAATGTTCTTTAGCTCAATGAGAAATGATCCAGGTGATTCCTTGCAGCTACCAGGAAGAATGAAGAACGTTAAAAATAATAACTACATTGGAAAATATTCAATACAATTTTTCTCATCAAACATTTCTTTAAAAACACTTGACTCCTTAAAATAAAAATAAGAGGGCCCCCTGGGTGGCTCAGTGGGTTGGAGCCTCTGCCTTCGGCTTAGGTCATGATCCCAGGGTCCTGGGATCGAGTCCCGCGTCGGGCTCTCTGCTCAGTGGGGAGCCTGCTTCCTCCTCTCTCTCTGCTGCCTGCCTCTCTGCCTACTTGTGATCTCTCAGATAAATAAATAATAAATGTCAGATAAATAAATAAAATCTTAAGGAAAAAAAAATTAAAAAAAAAAAAAAGAAAGTGATTCTTGGCACAAATTCCAAGAAAGAAAAAGCACGGAGGAGAAGAAGGGAGAGAAGAGGAAGGCGGCAGGCGGGAAGAATGTGGGGGGGAGGGGGAGGCAGGAGGGGGAGGCAGGAGGGGTGTGGCGTCTCCTGGGGAGGCCTCCGAGAGCTCCGCATCTGGGGCTGTTGCCCCCTTCTCCCGGGCAAGGGGCGTAAGGGGACAGGTTAGGGGCCCAAGGCCATTCTGTGTGGCTTCAAGCTTTTAATTTATTATTTTATTTTATTTTATTTCATTTTTTAAGTGGGTGCCATGCCCAGCCTGGAGCCCAGTGCGGGGCTTGAACTCTCGACCTCGAGATCAAGACCTGATGCTTACCTGACGGGGCCCCCCAGGCATCCCTCAGGTTTCTTCCAGGAACCTCTCTGAGAACTGTGTGCCCTTCCAGGGCCACGGTTCCCTTGGCCTTGGCCAGAGCACAGCTAGGAAAGTGGCCTCGGGGACTGGTGGCCCCCAAGCTCTGGCTCAGGTAGGAAGAAGGACGTTGCTGAGGCTCAAGGGCTGTGGGGCTGGGGAGGGAAGCCCACCGGCCGGGCCAGGGGGCGATGAGGCCTGGGGTGCAGAGCCGGGGGGGCCCTGGGCCCGGCACAGGCACGGTGAAGCTGCCTGGAGGTGGTGGCTGTGGCCAGGGCGTGGTGGCTGGAGCCCACGCATCCCTGCACGGAGGCCGGGATCCCGGGGAGACCCCTCCTCACCAGGGCGACTCCCCACAACTGAGCTTTCAGAAGGCGGTGCTGCTGTCCTCTCCTCCAAGAAGACAGAGGCCCGTTGCCCCTGCCAGGGGTGCGTGCCAGCGGCTGCGAGCAGAGGGCCCTGACCTCCACGCCCTGCCTTTTCCCGCCTCTCCTCCTCCTCCTTCTTTAAGATTGTATTTATTTATTCGCAGAGAGGGAGAGAGAGAGCACAAGCAGGGAGAGTAGCAGGCAGAGGGAGAGGGAGAAGCAGGCTCCCCAGAGAGCAGGGGGCGCCCAATGCGGGGCTCCATCCCAGGAGCCTGGACGGCGACCTGAGCCGAAGGCGGTCACCAAACCACCTGAGCCACCCCCGCACCCTTCTTTCTTCTTCCTCTTTCTTCTTCTTCCAGAACCTCTTGGTGGCTGCTGGCCTGGCTTCATGTTCCACGTCAGGAAAACGTGGCCGAGAACAAGATGGTGACCACTGGCTGGAAATAGAAGTTTGTGTCTCTGGTAACGACAGGTAATAGATGCTTCATAAGATCCCCACCCCTGCCCCCGCCACGAACACAGCGTCAGGGGCTCCCGCTCCCTCTGTCCGGCGCTCGGGGCACGGGCCAGCCGAAGGGCTCCTCCGCACTTCCCCGCTTCCGTCCTGCTGAGCTGGCGAGAGCAGGGAGAGGATGGTGTCCCTTCTGGACTCGGTGCTCCTGATCCTTCTCTCGGCCTCCATGTTACCCGCTGACGCTCGGGGGACTTGGAAGCCACAGATGGTGGCCCCAGAGGTAGGGGCGCCCTGAGTCCCTGACCCACGCGATGGCCGCACCATGTGAACAAACGCGTATTTTGGGCAGGGTCCTAACCGCACCACCGCCCAGCCCATCCCGCTGACCCTCCGTGCTAGCTTTTTCTCTTTCTTTCTTTCTTTCTTTCTTAAGTCAAAACAAATGACTTCATGGACTGATTCTAGCCCTATTTGTTGAAAAGACCCCCATAGGCTTGCTCTGGAGACCTTAGTGGCCTCCTGTGGCGGTAGGCGTGTGCACCCGCGCCGGGCTGTCCCCTGGGCCCTCGGGCTCTGCGTGCGGGCCTGCCCGGCACCCGCTGTCTCCGCACCGCAGCCCCATGGCAGGTCTTGAAGTCTTTAACTCGATTCTTTTCCAAGGTTGCATTTTGGATTCCACTAATGTGCTTAGTGTTTCCATACCAAGTTTCGAGTCGGCTGATCAACTTTTTTGTAATGTATTTGTCAGACTTTGGTACCAGCATTATACTGGCCTCACAAAATGAGGAAAAGTGTCCTCTTCAGCCTGATTTCTGAAAGGTTTTGGGTAATGTTGGTACTCTTCCCTTCACGTTTGATAGAATTCAGCAGTGAGAGCACCTGAAACGGGGTATTTCTTTGTGGGAACTTTTTGGTTAATACATTGAAATTATGCAATAAATATGGGCCACTCCCGCTCTGAATCTCATCTTGGCTCACTTCCGAAACGATGTCTTTATGGAGACATTGTTTGTATCAAAAAGTGGTCGGTGTTAAGGTGTACAGTTCGGTGTTTTTCTTACGTTCGGAGAGTTGTGTAACCACAGCTACTATCGAATCCCAGAATCGGGCTAATCCTGTTACTCACGGTGGGATGACGTGGCCACAAACACGGAGTTAGCTAGTACCGAGCCCTTGCTCTGGAGGGATGCGTGTGGCCTTCCGGCACGCACAGGATTCACGGAGATAATAACCCTAGCAATGGAAACACAGTTCCTTCCAGGAGATTCTGTTTGACAAAAGAGAAAACAAGGTTCAGCAGGGTCGTGTGAACTGCTTGGGAGTGGGGACTCGGCCCTGTGCCTCTGGCCCCAGAGCGGGAGCCCTCTGCCCTCCGTGCACACTCTCCCCCACCCGCCATATCCTCCGGCCTCGGACGCAGGAAGCAGGGCCTTGCCTAGTCCGACCGCGACCTCCGCTGGGGATGCTCAGGTCTTCCACTGTCGGATGATGAGGACAGGAAGAACTGATCTTGAGATTACAAACAAAATGTGATCAAGCAGGCCAGTCTGCAAACGCACAGCCTTTCAGTGGGGATCAAGGGGTTTTCGTGGCCCCAAGAAAGCCCACACCCATCAGCAGCTGCCCCCGTTCACCGGCCCCCAGCCCCCAGCAGCTGGCCTGCTCTGTGACCCACTGTCCCCCCAGGGCTGGCCTGGGGCCTGGCCTGCAGGGACACGGGGTGTCCTGACGTTTATTAAACACTCGTTCAAAAAAACTGTTAGATGGATGTCCAGGGATGCACGATTGAATTTTTAAACTTAATTTACAAAATTTTAACTTTTTCTGATGCTTTGGCTACTGCACGTCCATTGTATGACATACTTTGTTATGCGTAAAATGCCATAAAGGAGAAAGAAAAAAATCCATTTTACCGGTTTTTGCATTTTTCAGAGACAACTAAACATTTTGGCGTTTCTTTCCAGGCTTTTTGTCCTCCCTGAAAAATGAAGGCACCAGCGGGTCTGGCAGACCACGCCGCTCGCCGCTTTGGAAGCCGGCCAGTACCCCCCCACCTTGGAGGCCGCTGGGGGTCCGGGGACGACTGTTCCTCCTGACCCAGCGAGGGGGTCTGCGTCTCTGAGGGGGCCCAGCCTAGCGCTCCAGCTAGCTAGTGGGCCGACTGGGCCAATCCAATGCTGTGCTGGGTCTATGCTCTGTGCGCACAGGGCACGGGGAGGCAGAGGGCCTGAGCGGCCTGCGGTCTGGGAGCTTGGGCTAGTGTCCCAGTCTTGGGGGACGGCATGCCCTATGTCCGGGGGTGTTAGGGGGTGTTCCGAGGAGGGACAATGCTGGGTGACCTGCCGCAAGCTCCCTCCCGAGTGACGGGGGTCCCTTGCGAACTTGCTGCTTCGGGGACTAAGGGCACCCCTCTCCCAGGACCCCAGCTGGCATCTCCTACCCCCTGGATTTCTGGAGCCCATGTCTACCCGTCCTCAGGCTCCGTTCCCACTCTGAGGCTTGGGCCGCCTCCTGGTGCCTGTCTCACCCTCCACCCTGACGGCCCCCGCAGCCCCAAGCTCGCCCGGTCCGCCTGTCTGCCGTGGTGTGCGGCTGGGGTCGCGGGATCCTCTCCCCGGGAACCCCGAGCGGTCGCACCTGGGGACAGACGTTTGAAGCAAAATGGGAAACTGCCTGTTGGAAAATTTCATAACCCGAGTCCAGCAACACAAATGGGCAGTGCTGGGGCCACTAACGAGAAAAGCCTCAAGGCCCGAGTGAGTGGACGTGAACTCAGACCCCAGCCAGAGTGGGAGAAACGGCTCGGGCTTGGCTCACGAGTCCATGGCAAATCCAAGCCTGGAGGACGGTTTGGAGAGCAGAGTGACCAGCTCAGACTTGGTGGCGTCTGAATGGTGAGCGGTGTAGACAGAGCGGAGGTGGAGGGGGCGCGATTCTCCACGGCAGACACGTCCCCCGCGGGCACGGCGCGGCCCAGGCTGAGGCGAGGGCCTAACGGAGGCTGAGGAAGGGGCGGGAGCCCCCACCTGCCGCGGGCAGAGCCTCACGCACACCCACACGCCGCGGCCTGCGGACCACACCGCGAGGTGCTGACCCGGAGCTGAGATCCGGTGCCAGTTTCCCCCGCGGATCCCTCCCTGGTTGCCGTGACAGTCGTGCAGCACCGAGAACGCAAGGTTTCAGACTTGCTGAAATTTGCCACTCCCTGCGTTTGCCTGGACCCCAGTGCTCCTCCTTCGGCCCCGATGGTGCTCAGTCTGGGGCTCCTTCCGGGACTGTCGGCAGCCCTGGGGCCTGGAACCCGTAACGCTGGACTCTCAGTGACCTCCGGACGTGTCTTCCTCCTGGCGGAGCACCATCGAACCGTACGTGGACACCAGTCCGAGGACTCCAGGCTGCTGTCTGGGTGCTCCCTGCCTGCCCTACGCACGTGCATCGGCACCTCTACGGCTCCCTCACCTGCGGCCCTGCACACACACACGTGTGCACGTTCACGCACGGCCCGCACACGCACACTCACGCACGGCCCTGCACACGCATGCTCATGCACGGCCCTGCACACACGCACAGCCACACTCACGTACAGCCCCGTACCCCCCCGCACACACACTAGTTGTCCCGCAGTGTGCTGAGGAAGCAGGCGAGACGGAAGACTAGCCTCTGGGGCCAGGTTTGCGGCGGGTCCAGCCCCCGCTGTGCGCTTGGGACCCCACGGGCAGTTAAGGCTTGGCAAGCAGGGCTCTGGGGGGCGCAGAGTTGCCTGGAGACCCTTCCTGAGCCAGCAGCTGGAGGCCTGTCAGCTCAGCTGCCAGGTGCCGGGCCGGTCCGTTAAGCCAACCAGCCAGAGAATAACAATCACCCCTTTATTCACTTCCAGCAACTGCGCAGCCAGGAGCCAGGGCGAAAGTGCCGAGTTCTCTCATTCCGCTCTCTCTTCCACGGAAAGGCACAGTTAAGGCGGGTCCGCTGCAGGGGTGGGGGCACCGCCCTGCAGGGGGAGCCCAGAACAGAAGGGCCCTGCTGCTTTCTGGACTTGGGGCAGGGGGCGAGGTCAGGGAAGACAAGCATGGAGTGGTGGGTCGGAGTGGAGAGATATGAAGGCCTTGGCAGAAGAGACCCGGTGAGGCGGCCTCCAGGTGGCGATGCCCGGGGCAGAAGCAAGCGGGGTTTTGAGCTCGCTGGCCGGAGGCCTTACTGCAGCGCCTTCAGAGACCAGCCAGGTCCCCGCTCCAGGCCTGCTGGTGCAGCCTCCGTGCCCACGGATGGCCTGCTGACGGAGCCCACGCACGACCCTGGGCCTGGAGCCCACTCCGTGAGCCTAGTCTGCCCGGAACCCCCTCTCCAGCAGGGTGAGGAGGGCAGGGTGGGGCCCTGGGAGCAGAAGCCAGCCTCCTCCCAGGCCGCTAGGTCCCAGAGTAGACCCCTTTCCTGCGGGAGCACACCTCGGGGGCTGCGCTGGGAGGAGGACCCACATTACACCCCCCGCTCTCTGCGGCAGCTGGCACACGCACAGCCTGGACCCCTGGTGCGGGGGCAGGCCACTCACCCAGAGAGCTCGGTCCCCTGGCCCACCAGGGGCTCTGGGGGGGGCGCTCTGGGGGAAGCCTGCAGCACCCCATCTCCCTGGACATGGCTGTGGCCAGCTAAGAGAGCCGAGAGCGGAAAGGGTCAGCAACGGTCCTGCTCCCTGGGTTGGGAGTCCAGGGTCACCGAGCAACGAGGTCACTCTGCTTGTGCATTGGACACCAATCCGTGTCTGGATAGAGAAGGCAGTGGACAGACTTGAACCTGGGAAGGAAACGCGGAGGTCAGGCCTCCTGGGATGTAGGTGTTGTGGGGGGAAGCGCCAGAGGCCCTCCTCACCGCCCATCTACCGTGTGGGGTCCTGCTGCAGGCTGAAGCCCCCGACGTTCACCACGTTATGTGGGTTCTCTGGACCCCCGTAGCTCAAGGTGACCTGAGCGGGGGCAGGGAGGGGAGAAGAGACAAGTCGCTCCCAGGATCAGCTCTTCCCCCACACCCTCCTCTGGCCTCCGGAGTCAAACCAGGAGAGGCTGCTGTGCCTCTGGCTCCCCGGGGCCCTCCAGGGCAGGACTGCCCCCCATCCCAGGGCCCCCAGGGCACGACCTCCCCCTGACCTGCCAGGGTAGGTGGAGGGCCCACCCAGGCCAAGTCCAGGCCCATCCCCCACGCTCCCCACCCAGGGCAGGACTGTCCCCCTCCATCTGGGGCATCCAGGAAGGCCCCTCACAAAGGAGCCCCTGTACCCAGGCCCCGGGATCCCAGCAGGCCAAACACACGCTGTGCAGTAAGTTCGCTGCAGGGCTGGGAACGCTTCCCTGAGCCCTGGTGATGGGCCTGAGATCCCGGGCAAGGGCCAGGCACCTCGGGGGGCAGCCGGGGGCTGAGGCCCAGGAGCTGGGCTATACCTGCCGCAGCACGGCGTCGGGCGGCAGCCTCCGCAGGTCCTCCAGGTGCGAGTGGAAGAGCGCGCTCGGCAACAGGCGCGCGCCCAGCAGCCCCTCCACGATGTAGCCCACGGTGCAGTCATCCGGCAGCCGCGCCCGCTCGGCGGTGCTGATGAAGCTGCCCAGGCTGGTGGGGGGCCCGGGCCAGCAGGTCAGGGCCTCCTCCGTCCTCAGTGCCACCATGCCCGCCTCCCAGCCCTGGCGGCCGGCCCCCCACACCCCCCATGCACCGCCCTCACCTGGCCCAGGGGCTCATCTTCAGAGCGAGGCCTCTGCTCAGGCAGAAGCCGGCTCCGCCCGTGGCGAACCAGAACTTGACGGTGGTCACCTGAGGAGGAGAGAAACGCTGGGCCGGGCAGTATCCGCAGCTGCTCTCCGCACAGAGGGTGCCCCCCCCCCCCGGACACAAGGGAGGGGCTTCCCAGGGGCCCAGCTCCTCCCACAGCACCTCCTGAAGGGCCCCCACCCCAGCATGGGCCAGACTCGCCACGCTGCCGCCCTTCCCCAGCGGGGTCCCCGCGCTCTCAAACGTGCTCCCGGCCCAGCACTCACGGTGCCCCCTCCCGGGACCCTCTCAGCGGCCTCGATGGGGTGGTCCAGGCTGGGCCGGCCCAGGTAGACATCCTGGCTGGGCGAGAAGGCGGAGAGCAGCCGCAGCAGGCCTCTGGGGTTCACGTAGTTGTCGTCGTCCACGTGGCAGAACCACCTGGGAGCAGCGAGAGGTGCTCTGGCGTGAGGGGCTGGTGCCGCTGGGGGCCTCCCCCTGCTGGCTCCCGAGCATGGGTGGGCCCGGCCTCAGCCCTGGGCTCTCCTGGGGGGCACTGGAGCAAGGCCACCACATACTTGCGTCCGGACTCGATGAACTTGTCGTATTCCACGGCCATCTTGCAGCACAGGGCCTGGCGGGTGTGCACGGCCGAGCAGTTGGTGTTGATGACGTGGCTGCCTGCCAGGCGCGGGAAACGGGGGAGGCGTGAGGGCCAGCCCACCGCATGGTGATCAGGGCAAAACGGGGCTGCCCAGTGGGCATGGCCACCTCACCCTGCTCGAAGCCCCCAGGCCGGGTCCAACCTCGCAGCCCTGGCCGGCTGCTGACCCACAGGGCCCAGACCGGTAACAACCATCTGCACCACTGTGAGCGCAAAGCCGCCCCAGGTCGAGGACTGCCAGGAAACAGTGGCCTCTGCTGGAGCATCTTCGGGACCGTTTGGGGACTGTGGCTCTGGCCCGAGGCCCTGGGAGGCCTGCCAGGGCTGCAGGAGGCAGAGCCCGGCCCGTGTGTGTAGGGGACCTGGATGCTGGCCCTGCTCTCCACCAGCTGTGTGACCCTGGGCAAGCGACGCCCCCCACCCCGCCCCAGACCTCTGTACACAGCAGGGAGACGGGTGTCACCAAACCAAAGGATCCGTGCGGGGACCTGGTGCGCACAGGCTGGGGAGTGCGCTCACCTGCCCGGAGTTGCAGTTCAGGGTCATCCCCGTCGGTGAAGATGAAGGTCTGGGGAGAGACAACCTGTGAGGCCCCAGGGGGACCCGAATGGAGCTGCAGAGATGCCCCTGGGTGAGCCTGGGCTTCGGAGATGGAGCTTCAGGATAAGAGGGTGCCCAGGACGGGCCTGGACGCTGGGGTTGGGACGGGGCGGAGGGGTGGGGGAGTGGGGTTGTGGGTGGGGGGGAGTGGGGTGGGGGTTTTCCCCAGCGATGGCCTGCTGCTGTCCCCAGTGTCTCCTGCTGCGGTTGGGGCCTGGCCTGCTCTCACAGGACGTCTGTGGTGTCTTGGTCCAGTGTCAGCTGAGAGAACCCACCCCAGTGGGAGGGCGGCAGCGCTTGGGTCCCCACAGACTCAGAGTGAGGGTCTGGCCATCACTCTGGGGACACAGCAGTGGGCAGGGGGTCCCGGGGATGGGGTCTCCGGGGCAGCCCTTGCGGGGACAGGGGTGTAGGGGGCGCGGACGGTTGCCGTCCGGGGTCGGGATCCGGGCTGTGGGATCGGGGGATGGGGTGCCGCGATCGGGGATCCCGGGGCGAGGCCCACCTGCTGGCGGGCCCGGGAGATCCAGGTGCTCAGCAGCAGCCCCAGGCGTGGCCCGTGGTTCTTCTGGGTGGTCTTGACAGCGATGAAGACGTCGTCCGGCCGCAGGCGGGGGACGGAGGCGGGTCGGGCTGGGGACCCCCGCCGGCCGGGGCTCGGACTGGGAGCCCTGGCAGGGGCGGGGGCCGGCGCCGGTACGCGGGGCAGTGGCAGGGGCAGCAGCAGTAGCGCGGCCAGGGCCGCGGCCAGCGCGAGGCAGGCCCGGCACAGCGCCCCCCGCGCGCGGCTCATGCGGCCGCGGGACCCGCGGGCACCGCCCGGGCTCAGGCCGCGCAGCGGCCCCTTTAAGAGCCGCCCCGCCCGCCGCGACCCGGATGCGCTGCCCCGGAAGTGGACGGCGCTGCCCCGGAAGTGGACGGCGCGCCGCGGCGGGGTCGGTGAAGATGCCGCTGCCGGTTCAGGTGTTTAACCTGCAGGTAACGCGCCGCGGCCGGCGACCCCAACGCGCCCTCCGGCACCGCTGCTCCCGCCCCCCCACCCCCGTCGCCGCCGGGCCGGGGCCGGGCCCCCGCGCGGCCTCCCCTCCCCGCCGCCCCGCGGCCTCGCGCAGGGGCCCCGCCGTGGGCCCGGCAGCCCGGCCGGCGCCAACGCTCTGTCCGTCCGGCCGCGGGCGGCTGTGTCAGGGCCGGGGGTGCGGAGCCAGGACAGGATGCGGGGCAGGCCTCCTCGCAGGGGCCGCTCTACCGCGCCCCTCCCAGCGGCAGGTCAGCCCTCGTCCTGCCGGGCTCGGCCGGGGACTCCGGCCCGAGCGCAGCCTGTCGGCCCGTACGCTGCTTCCCGAGGTACCGTCCAGGACGGGGGGCCCAGGGGCGAGCGAGCGCGGGGGGGCGCGCCCACCGGCCCCAGGACACTGTTCCGCCGCCGCCCGGGCCCGCCGCCCCCGCTGCCGGGCGCTGCTCGAGGCTCGGAGAAGCAGCGTCAGGACGGTGGCTGCGGCCGCGAAGGGACCGCAGGGGCACCCCCTCCCCCCCGCGCCGCTGCCTGCCCGCGGCCCCGGAGACCCGCGGTGGATTGGGCGCCAGGGCTCTCGCTCTGCGGCTGCGGGGCTTGCGGGGGGCGGCGCCGGACACGGGCTGGGGAACGGTCAGGGACGGCCAGCGCCTCCGGACTGGGTCCCGGACAGGATCGCGCAGACAGGATCCCCAGGACAGGAGCCTGCTGGGGACGTGGCACCGCGGGCAGAGCCCGACTCAGGGGACAGTGAGGGTTTCTTGCCCTTCCTGGTCAGTCCGGTTCGAGTGCCAAATGCCCGCTTGTGTTGCAGGGGGCTGTGGAGCCCATGCAGATCGATGTGGACCCCCAGGAGGACCCGCAGAATGCGTCCGATGTCAACTACGTGGTGGAGAACCCTACTCTGGTAAGGAACCCTGCCCGCGGTCCTAAGGCAGGCAGCAGAGGGCGTGGGGTGTCAGTCCT